>NW_026728155.1:0-203557 GCF_030684315.1 Stegostoma tigrinum
AAAGTCACTGCCCAACCTCCTTTTGTCCAGTGAAGTCCCAGTCTCTCCTCATAACTCATACCCTCCAATACTGGTAACCTATAGACTATAAGTGTAGCATGAAGCCACCCAGAGTAGAAAGTTAATCCAGCCATGAGAAGCATCACCTACCCTCCATCTCTTTGGCTCTTCGTCAAATAGTCTGGTAATAAGAACTGTCCAGATTTAGGCATGAACAGGGAACGTTTCAGCTTGCTTTCTCCAGCTCCCTAGTCTTGAAATCACCCTCCCAAATGAAAAGGGATCTTCCATTCACCTTATATGTACTCTTCATGATTTTATAAACATATAAATCACCCCTCCATTCTTAGACTGCAATGGAAAAATGCCTTAACTGATCAAGCCTCTCCTTATGATTCTCAACCTCCATTCCTGGCAACTTCCTGCTAAATCTTTGCTGAATCCTCCCCAGGTTGATGATATCCTTTGAAGAACAGGAGATCTGAAGTGGACACATTACTCCAGAAGAGGCCTCACTGATGTTCTGCACGATTTTAACATGACGTCCCACGTCCTATACTCAAAAGGTCTGAGCAGTGAAGGCAAGCAGGCTAAACACCGACTTAACCACACTTTCTTCATGTGACACTAACCTCACAGAATTAAGGACCTGAACCCTGAGGTCTCTCTGTTCGACAACACTAACCCCAAGGCCCTACGTTTAATTGTACAAATACTGATCTTGTTTGTTTTACCAAAATGAAATACTGCACCTTTATCCAAATTAAACACTACCTGCCATTCCTCAGCCTCTTAACCCTATAAATCAAGATCTCTTTGTAATCTTGGACAGCCTATTTCACTGTCCACTATCCTGCCTATTTTGGTGTCATCTGCAAACTTACTGACCATGTCTCCACTATTCTCATCTAAATCGCTTTTTATATAAAGTCAAACAAAATTGGAGCGATCACTGACCCCTGTGGAACACTTCTGGGAACAGGCTTCCGGTCTGATAAACAACCCTCCACACCAGTCCCTGTGTCCTGTCACTAAGCCATATTTGTATCCAGTTGACAAGCTCCCCCCGAGTCCCATATGATCTAACTTTACTAATTAGTCCACCTTGTGGAACCTTGTCAAAGGCTTTACTCTTGTCAAAATAAACTACGTCCACCACTCCGCCCTCAATAATCTTCTTTGCTACTTCTCCAAAAAACTCAAATCAACTCATCATTCCTTGCCTCTCCAAATACATAAATCCTACATTTGACAATTACCTTCAACTACATACCCCAAACCGAAGTCAGACTCAGGTCTACAGCTCCCAGGCTTCTGCTGATGTCCGTTAAACAAAGGCACAATTTTAGCCACTCTCCAGTGATCTGGCACCTCACCTGTAATTATAGATGATGCAAATCTTTCTGCAAAGGGACCCCATGTTTTCTCTTTAACTTCCCACAACATGATCTGATGCACTCGAGCAGGGCCTGGAGGTTTAAAGTCAGAGTGTAATACAGCATGGAAACAGGCCCTTCGGCCCAAACTGGTCTGTGCTGACTATGGTGCCCGCTCAGCAATTTCTGATTGCCTGCATTTGGTCCACATCCCCCTCTAAACACTTTCCATCCGTGTACCTGTCCAAATGTGTTCTAAATGTTGCTATTGTACATGTCTCACCACATTCTCTGGCAGCCCATTCCAACAATGCTCCACTGTCTGTGTGAAGAAGTTGCTCCTCACGTCCTTCTTAAATCTGCCCCCTCTCACCTTAAATCTGTACACTCTAGTTTTCCATTCCCCATTCCTGGGAAAAAGACTACATACATTCATCCTATCTATGCCCCTCATGATTTTATTCACCTCAGTAAGATCACTGCTCATTCTCCTCCATTCCAAGGAATAAAGTCCAATCGTGGCCAACCTCTCCTTAGAACTTGCATACTATTCCGAGCAACATCCTTGTAACTCGTCTTTGCACATTTTCCAGTTTAACTAGGCCTTTCCTGTAACAGGGTGACCAAAACTGTACACCACACTGCAAATGTGGCCTCACCAATGACCTGCACGTCTTTAACATAACATCCCAACTCTTATATGCAGTGCATCGACTGAAGAAGGCCAGCATGCTAAATGCTTTCTTCACCACCCTGTCTACCTGTGATGCTGCTTTCAACCAACTATGTACTTGTGCTTCCCGGTTTCACTGCTCCATGATATTCCTCAGAACCATACCATTCACTGTATAACTCCTACCTTGGCTGAACTTTCCAAAGGCCAACACCTCACGCTTAGCAGTATTGAATTTCATTTGGCAATCCTCAGCCCACTTCCCCATCTGATCACAATTCCCCTGTAATTTTTGATACCTCAACGATACCTCTTAAGTTTGCAGATGATACAAAATTACTAATCATGCCATATACATTCACATCCAGATCATTTATGGAAGTGACAAACAACAAAAATCCCAGTATCGACCCCCCGTGGCACACCATTAGCCACAGGCCTCCAGTCCAAGAACCAAAGTTCAGCCATCACGCTGTGCTTCCTACCATCGACCCCAATTTTGAATCCCATGAGTTGGCTCTCCCTGGATCCCACACAACCGAACCTTCATGACTAGGCTGCCATATAGGACCTTGTTGAAGACCTTACTAAAGTCCATATAGATAGCATTCGCTGCCCTAACCTCATCAATCCTCTTGCTTACCTCCTCAAAAAACTTGAATAGATTTGTCAGACATGATTTCTGTGCACAAATCCATGCTGACTAACCCTATTCAGATCTTGAATATCCCAGCTTTGGTTGATTGACTCCCTGAATATCATCTTCAATACCTTGTCTACCACTGGTTCACTGGCCTGTCATTCCCTGGCTGGTCTTTGCTACCTTTCTTAACCAATGGGACAACATTAGCCACCCTCCAGTCTTCTGGAATTTCTGTCGTGAGAAAAGATGAAGGGAAAAATCTTTGCAAGGGTCTCTGCAATTTCTTCCCCAGCCTCCCACAGTGTCTGAAGATGGACTTCATCAGATCCAGTGGATTTATCAACCTTAATGTGCTTTATGGCTGCAAACACCACCTCGATGGTCCAAAACATCCCCACTTGCTTCCCTTGTTTCCTTAGCATCCATGATTCTTTGCTTAGTAAATACTGAGGAGAAATATTCATGAAAAATCTCCCCCATCTCCATGAGCTGTTTTCAAACCAAAATATTTCTACCCCTGACTTGTCCCCCCTCCATTTCTTTCTCAACAGTAAAACCTGATGCAATATATTCCTTTCAAATCTCTCTCCTCTCCTGATGCTCAACACAGAGTTGACCTCTTTCATCTTCATGGAGCCCTGCTCACTCTCTCGGTGCTCTCTTGCTTTTAATGCACTTGTAGAAAGTGTTTGAATTATTCTGAAGCTTATCAACCAAGGCAGTTTCATGTTGCCTTTTGCCGTCCTGATCTCCTGTTTAAGAATTCCCCAGACACTATTTACGCTTTCAAGAGATTCATTTGAGCCATTTTTTTTTATATCTACTAATTTATTTTTTTTTAAATTCCTGACTAAAACCTGAGTATCTTTTTTCACCCATTATTCTCTGATCCTACCAACCTTACCTTTCACATTTAGAGATGTAATGACTCTGAATTGTCACTTTTTCGAAAGACCCCCTCCCGCCCAACTTATCAGACATCCTTATCCCTGCCGTCTACTCATGTCAACGTTTGAAAGTTATAAAAACTGAAGCTGCTGGAAAAGCTTAGCAGGTCTGGCAGCATCTGTGAAGGACAAATCGGAGTTAATGTTGCGGGTCTGTTAATCCTTCCTCAGAAGTGTTGAAAGTTCTTTTCTTATAGCATTAAAATTTGCCTTACTCCAGTTAAAGCTTTTACTTTTTCTGGAAGGCATATCCTGTTCCATAATTCTTTAAAACTGATCGTAATTCTGTCACAAGACTCAGAGTTTCCCTGTACTGTCACTTCAGTCACTTGCTACGCCTTATTTTTTTTTCCATAGGAGCATCGATTTATTGATAAAGAAAAATTTCTTGAACACATTTCAGAAAATACTCCCCATCTAAACCTTTTACACAATGGCAGTCCCGGTAAATGTTTGGAAACTGAAAATCACCAACTATTATAACGTTGTTATTCTTACACATATCTGAGATCCCTCTGCATATTTGTTCCTCAGTTTCCCTCTGACTATTAGGAAGCCTATGGTACAATCCCATCAGATGGTTGTTCCTTTCTTACTTCTTATTTCTAATTTCAACATATGTTTTCATGGGATGATTTTTCAGAAACATCTCTTCTAGTGATGGCAGCAATGTTTTCCTTATTTAAAAAAAAATCCTGCGATTGGCCCATATTCGCTCCAAATCATTCAAATTCATGTACTGACCTGAATGTTTTTCAAACATTGTAACTACCTACATCCATCACTTCCTCTGGCAGTTCATTCCACACACTGAGCACTCTGTATAAAACAAAAAGATGCCCGTCATGCCTTTTTTAAAATCTTTCTCCTCTCATTTTAAAAATATGCCCCTGATTTTGAAATCCCGCACCTGAGGGAAACGACCTTTGGTATTCCTTATCTGTGTCTCTCATTATTTTATTAAACCCGCATAAGGTCATCGCTCAACGTCTTACCTTCCCGTGAAAGAAGTTCGCACCAATCCAGCGTATATTTATAACTCAACCCCACCATTCCTGGCAATATCGTGTTAAGTTTTTTTTCCAAACCCACTCCAGTTTGACAATATTCACTCCCATAACAGGACGATCAGAGCAGCACACAGTGCTCCAGAAGAAGACTCGCCAACATCACTTCCCAACTCCTGTACTCAAAGGCCTGAGCAATGAAGACAAGTGTGCTAAATGCCTTCCTAACCACCCTGTCTACCTGTGATGCAAATTTCAAAGAATGATGTACCTGAAAACTGAGGGGTTTTTTTTCTGATCTGCAACACTACGCAGAGTCCAACCACTAATTGTGCAAGTCCTGCCTTTGTGAAGTATTGCATTTTGGGAGAACAAACATTTATTCAAATAAAATTCAATCTGCCATTCCTCAGCCCATTGCCCCAATTGATTAAGATCTCTCTGAAATCCAGAAAGCCACTAGGCCATCTCCCTTGTTATGACAACAAATAATCATCAAGGAGAGGATGTTCTGCTTCATTTGTACAAGGAAGGGGTCAGACCAAATCTTGAATACCGTTTGCAGGTTTTGGTCTTCTCTTCGTTTATTCAAAGTGGCTCAGAGGAGGTTTACAAGATTGAAACCTGGAATCAGTGGGTTGTCTGAGGAAGATGGATTGGGCAGGAAAGAGGGAAAGGGATTTGTCAGGAGCTGCTGATTAAAACAGGAAACTGACGTGAGCCAGGATATAGGGTGTAGTGAAGTAGAGTCTGTTTGGGTTGAGCTGAGAAACACCAATGGACAGAAAATGACCTTAGTGCTGCATATGGACCCCAAGCTGCAGTAATATTTTGGAAGGCATTAGGGTGGAATTGAGAGATATGAGGCATAATTTTATGGCTTTAATTACAGGTGACTGCAACCTACTTATAAATTGTCCAAATCACACTGTAGCAGTACAGTGCAGGAGGGATCCTCAGTGTCTATATGGTACAATTTTATGAATCAACATGTTGAAGAAGCAGATGGGTATTGTATAATGAGGATGGAATAATTGACAATCCAGTTGAATATGGGCCCATAAGGATGAGTGACCACAATAGGATAGAATTCTTCACAAAGCTGGAGAGTGATATTGTAGTTTCTGAGATTTGGGTCCTGTAATTAAATGAAAGAATTTGAAATGGTATGAGACACGAGCCAGTTGTGATAAGTGGTGAATCAGTGTTTAAATGGATGGTGGGAAATGGGTAATGGCAAACATTGAAAGAGGGTGTGGACAAGCTGTGGAAGCTCTTCATCGCAGCCTGGCACAAGAACAAAATGGGAAACATGATCAAACCACAGCACAGAAAGGGAAATGAACAGGTATTATATTTAAGGAAGCAGCGTACACAATTAGGCCAATAAAACAACTGACAACAGGATTGGGAGCAGTTTAGATTTCTGCAAAGGGAAACAAAGGGATTTAATCAGAGTGAGAAAACAGAACATGAATGTATGCTGCAGGGACCATACAAACCAATAGAACTTTGTTATATATTCATTCACAGAACATGGACTTTGCTGGCCTGACCAGAATTTATTGCCCATCTGTGATTGCCCAGAGGGCTATCAAGTGTCAGCTGCATTGCTGTATGGCTGGAGTCACATATAGACCAAACTAGGTGAAGAATAACGGTTCCTTTCCCTGAAGGATATCCGTGAGCCAGATGATTTTTTTTTTCCTGAGGATTGACAACGGTTTCATGATCATCATTAAACTCTTCGTTGAAGATTGGTAGTGAAAGACTGGTCACGAAGAATATGGGCTCTCCTTCCAAGCAGAAACAGTGAATTTATAATGGGGTACACGGTGATCGCAGACCAATTAAATATGACTGAGGTTTTCCATAAGGATAACGTCCCAAAATTAAGGGGATCTCAGGGTCTAATAGGACGGTGGAATCACTATTAGTAGGAAAATGATATTGGAAAAACTAATGGGATAACAGGCAGATAAATCCCCAGAGACTGATAACCTTCATCTCAAAGTACTGTAGGAAGTGGCTGCAGAAATAGTAGATGCACGAGTGGTTATCCTCCAAATTCTATACACCGTCAGTTTTTTATGGGTTGGAGGATCGCTAATGTAACCCCAGTATGTCAGAAGGGAGTCAGAAAGAAAACAGGGAATTTGCATAAAATTGGTTGGAAAAATATGTTAGGGTCAGCTATAAAAGATGGAATAACAGAGTACTTGGAAGATAGTGTCAAGATCAGGCAGAGCCAGCAGAGCCTTTTTCCGTGCTGCAGACTCTGTTGGGTGTGAATTCCCTCCACGCCACGCACCATCCTGACTTGGAAATGTATTGCTATACCTTCAGTGCTGCTGGTTCAAAATCCTGAATTCTCTCCCTAACCGCATTATGTGTCCATCTACCATTCATGGACTATAGTGATTCATGAAGGCAGATGACTGCCACCTTCTCCATGACAACTGAACTCAGCCAGCAATGCCCACAGGATGTTTTTAAAAAAACAATCAAGGCCAAGTGCGAATGTGGAATCCAAGCATAAATAGATCAGCTTTGACCTTTTTGAGGCTCAAGGGACAGAATGGACAACTCTGATTCCTAATTTGTGTGTTCCCTACTCCGATTTAAAACTCATCATCCCACTAGGAATGCTGTATTCCCTGTAAGTTAGAAGGATGACAGCTGATGTGATTAAATTTTTACCAATGATATTTGAAGCTGTTTGGGGTGTAGAGAGGAACTAATCCACTGGGTGAGTGAAGTGGGAGCACAAACCCTGACCCCCCCCCCCCCCTCACCCAGAATAATCAGACAAGACTCGAGTTTCTTTGTCTTGCGGTTTATTCAAACAAAGGAATGAGGAACGAGTGTAGGCCACTCGGCCCCTCGAACCTGCTCTGCGACTCTATAAAATCACTGCTGATCTAATTTCAACCTCAGCTCTATGTGCCTGCATATCTCAGAATATCTTTCATCGTCTTGGTCAGCAAGAATCTGCCTTTTTTTTAAATAGAAAGATTCTGCATCCACTGCCTTTTGACGAAGGGAATCACAAAGGTTCTCAGCCCTAAGTTCTAGATCCTTCCAGAAGAAGGACCATGTTTTCTCCATGCATCTGGTCAGGTCCCCTCAGAATCTTTCATGTTTCAATTTAGTCTCCTCTTTCTTTTCTCAACTCCAGAGGATACAGGCAAGCCTGTCTAGATTTTGCTCTAGATTTTCTTTTAAGGCAATCCACTCATTCCAGGTATTAGTCCACTGAATTTGCCCCGAAATGTTTCATAACCTTCTTTAAGTTGGGTGACCAGAACTGAACACAGTACTCCAAATACAAATCTCACCAGTGCAAAAGGGGAATTAATTATCGAAAGGAGGACCATGAATTCCGACTTGCTTGCAGGAATGCATTTTCAGCAAGCTTCGGTCATTTACACGTATCCAGTTACAGACTGACACAGGTTATGGTCAGATAGTTGTACGGTTTGTATTGTTACACCGACAGCATTGTTGTGGTCTCACTCAAACCTCCCACTCTGGCTCTGCACAAGTAATGATTGGCTCTGCAGCCAGTTCCCACAGCCTGATTTGTCCTGTATTTTTCATCTTCTGTCCTTTCAAAGATATCAAATGATCCAAGTGGAATAGCTCAGCAAGACTGACAACATCGTGAAGGAAAAAAAGAGTTTCTGTTTCGGGTCCGGTGACCCTGACTCTGAACTTGAGAAAGGGTCACCAGACCCGAAACATTCACACTTTTGTTTTCATTCACAGATGTTGTCAGATCTGCTGAGCTTTTCCAGCAACTTTTATTTTCATTCCTGACTTACAACACCCCACCGTTTTTTGTGATCCAGGTGACAATCCGGCAGCTTTCATTCTACATTGAACAGTAAATTTACTTTCCAGGAAATTTGAAAGGGAACACTTACGGACAGGCAGCTCAACTCAAACACTGGATCAAAAACTGCCAGGAACACTTAATTCTCAGGAGCTTTGAACATGGAAGGAACAAGCGTCGTTTACAGTGAAGAGAAACCATACATGTGGTCAGTCAGTTGTCTGGCCTGTCAGTCCGGAAATGCATTCAAAACAGGGTGAGAACAATGACATCAAGCAGCACTTGCTTTGTAATATCATAGTGATGGATCTCAGTTTGAGTTAAGCAAGGGCCACTCATCTCCTCTCCTCCCTACATTCTTGGTGAAAACATGGACCAAACAGCTGAATTCCAAATGTGAGAGTGACTATCCACTATCTTAAGGCTCCATTTGACAGAGCATTGTATTAAGGAATCATAAGAAAGCTAAATTCAATAGGAACCAGAGAATATTATTCTTCCTTGGATAGCTGGTTTTTGAAAACATTGTGTCTTCAGACCTCACTGGATTGAAACAAGGTGAGTTTATTCAAACTTGTACCACATACACGTGGAAGAGGTCTATAAGCCTAGCTTGGAGACACTCTTCCATTTACAGCTACTCAGAAACAGCATAGTAAGGCATTTTCACGTCAGAATGGTTGAATATAACATTGATGTAAAATAAACTTATATGTCATTTACTTACTATAAAACAGGATGCTGTTCAGTTTCTGACAAAGTTTTGAGTCCTCTAATTTCAACAGGACTGCCACTTGCATACTATCTTCAGAGCTTCTGAACCTCACCATCAGCTCACTGCTGGGTGAGCAATACTTACATGACTGTTATACAGAGAGTTTCAGAGCCCTAAGTAACTGTTGATGTTTCGCTGTTCTGGACCTGCAGTTAAACTGTCTGTGAGATGTTAATGTGAAAACATCCCATTCATTTGTATACTTCTATAAATTAAAATCTTTTGTCTGCATTTGATTCCTACACAGAGACTTTAATTTATAGAAGTAAACTCTTATCTACCTTCACATCGGTATGCAGACACTGCCCTGAAGCTTCCTGCCCAGCTAGGAATTCAGGGTAAAGCTTTTTGTAACTCCCTTTCTTCTCACACATCGGTATGCAGGCACTGTCTTAAGCTTCCTGACTGAATTAAAATCCGAATCAAACTGTTTCAAATAGGGTTAGGTGGGGAAAATTTGGAAAGGTGTGAAACCTCTGAAGCACGTAACTTCTGTCGCTGACAAAGGGGCCAGGGCACTGACTTTGTTCCAGCCAGACACACTGGCAACTTGAAATCAGAATCTGTCCCGGGCAACAACTCGAAATCGCCTCCTGCCATGAGCAGCTACTTCACCAGCATTCGATACTATATCCTGGCCTTTTATGTTGTTGATGTAATAATTGCTTGGTATCCTGTTTTTGTCTGTTGTAGTAATTGTTTTATGTATCATGTCATAGTAAATTGTGAAATCGTTTTATGTATCATGTCTTTTGTAAAGTATAAAAAGCAGGGACTGTCCGCTGCTCGGGGAAAATTACTTGTGAGACTCTGCACTCTGAGTACAGTGATTCTCCACAGCTTGTACTTGGTAACAAAGGGATTTGTGTTTTTCTAAACAGGTCAGTGTCTTGTTATTGCAGCAAGTCCATGAGGGTCTCCTAAAACGAACTTGACATTTGGCGCAAGAGCAGGGTTCCAACATGTACAGCAGTCTCACGTGTAGAGCTGAATAAGTGATCGTTCGAGTGTCAGTGGAGTGAGACGGACGGACCCGCAAGATACGATTCACCTTGGCCTCTCTCACTAACCTGCCATCCGTGCGACCCTTCGTCCCTGCGTGTCTCTGTACTGATGGAACCCGAGACAACTCACGGTCTTGAACACTGCTAAATCCTAACGCCTGGAGGTTCAAATCCCCAGGTGAGTAAAGAAATCCGGGAGGTTCGAGTCCCTGGTGGCCGGGGTTGGAGTCCCCAGGTCAGATAACTGGTAATTTTTAAAATCCGGGAGGATAGATTTCACCCTGTGACCGGGGGTGAAATCCTGTGTCGGGCAATGGGGAAAAGGTCGGGCATTTAGTGTAAGACCGAGGTACAGTGTAGTTACAGTGTCTGTCTGTTTCAACCACCCTGCCTTAGACTGGCTGTTAAGAGGGGAAATCCCCCACGCGAAGGTCAGGACCCTGAAGTGGGTGTTGAGACAAAGTGTACTGCAGTAGTATAAAGGGATAGTAAAAATGAAAGCGCTAATAAAAAAAAACAGCTAAGGGAAAAATGGGACTAACACTGGATAAATCAGGTGTCAGCCCTCCTTTACATCGATTCTGCCGGGATAATTCCGAAAATGAAGTACAGTACAGACGTCTGTCAGCATGCTTAAATAAAAGATTGGGAAATGAGAATTGGCCATTGGGGAGAACGCGGGATATAGATCTATGCACTAAAGCAGTAGAGGCACTGGAAAGGGTTAATGTCATTCTAGAGAAAGAGAGCTGAGGAGCTGACTGAAAAATCAAAACTGGCCAGTTGGGTGGATAATGCTCGTAGGAGAGGGATCAGTGCCTGTGATAACGAGGGGAAACCAAAAACTTGGGAAGTTTGAAAACTGCAGTGTGAGGATCATGAGACAAATGAAAGGGAAAGAGTTAACCAAGAAAGACAGGAGAGAGAACAGTGAGACAAAGATTGGGGGCTAGAGCGGCAGGCCGCATTGACAGAAAACAAAAAATCGGAGGTACCTCCTGACATATCTGGCGTGCCGATGTTGTTCCAAATTAATGACACAGAAGAGCAAGACCGAGGAGAACTGGGGAAGGCATCCCTCTGCCTCATCGGGACCGCTACTCCCTCCAGAACCCTACCCGCCCTTGGCCAATCTACATCTGCAGTCACCCCAACACTGCCATCAGCCCCAGCAACCGCCTCTGTATGCTGCCCAAACTAAACCTCCCATAGAATCTCCAAGCCCTTCAGTAGGCAGCCCACATGGATCCCCTGGCAAGCCCACGGCTTGTACAGACCCTACCTCCTGTCATACCAGATCTAAAACAAAACAGGGAAACAGGAAACAGGGCGCAGGCCAGACGGTCAGTGAACAAAAGGAGGGACGACAGGATCCTTTTAAAACCCATGAGAAGCCCAGGAAGACATAAGTCCTGGGTGCAGCCTACTTGACCCTCTAACACCTGTTTACTGTTTCCTGGTGACTCCACAAGTAGCGAAGAATATGATCGTCCCAACTCTCATGCAGAGGATAGTGAATGTGAGGACAGAGTTTGGAAGAGATCCTCGAATAGCCATCCCCGAAAGAAGGACCCCGGCAGAAAAAAAATCACCAGCAATTCCCTAATCGCACAGTCTCTCACCCAAGCCCAAAACAAGGG
The DNA here is from genome assembly GCF_030684315.1 of Stegostoma tigrinum. Taxonomy (NCBI): domain Eukaryota; kingdom Metazoa; phylum Chordata; class Chondrichthyes; order Orectolobiformes; family Stegostomatidae; genus Stegostoma; species Stegostoma tigrinum. The sequence goes on from NW_026728155.1 coordinate 11,901, forward strand.
GGTCAAAATGCAATGCAAGTCGATGCCCCTTGGAAGCCACAAAAGATGTGTTTCATTATGTCAAGGGCCCCTGATCGAGCCTGTGCTGCATCTACGCTGCGCTCTCCAGCCCTGGGGGTCAGTCCCAGGAACTTGACCTCCCTCAACCCTATCTGTGCCGCCTTAGGGTTTACCTTCAACTCGCTCTTGCACAGGAGTTGTAACAACTCACTCAGGAGGGGACCATGTTCCTCACTGTTGTCTGTGAACAACAGGATGTCATCCACGTACTGTACAAGCCTGTGTGGCTCACTGAAATCTTGTAAACAGTCCGCTATACACTGGTGGAGAATGCTGGGGCTATAATGGAAACCCTGTGGCAGACAGCTCCACGTGTACTGTTGTCCTGTAAAAGTAAATGCGAATTTGTACTGGTCCTGCCGAACCAGGGTAGACCAGAAACCATTCGAGATATCCAGCACTGTGAAATTCCACCCCACCCCCCAGCTTTAAGGCAGGAGAGCGCCTTTCCATCAATGGCACATGCCACTGTTTTGAAATTCACGCCCACTTTTCCAGTCATGGATACCACATGAAACTTGCAGTTTCTCCCACAGCTGTGGCTCCACTGGGTCCTAGGGGCCACCTGCAACATTAATTCTTTTTTCCCTAAGAATTTCTGATTTTTGTGTTTGGTAAATTTGGTTAATTTGTTTAGCAGGTATAAATCCAACTCTTGCTTGGTAATTTTTTAAGTGAACTGGAGTTTTCTTCCCCTCCTGCCACTCTCTCTCTAAGTTCAGGACACCATTGCAACGTTCGTGCCCATGCTGCCCCCCGGTTCAGTTTGGGAAATGGGATATGGTGGCACTGTGCAAATGAGACATGACACGGGGCAGGGATTCCTCCTGTGTATTCACCCTGTTGCCCTTCCTCCTGACTGACAGCAATCATCACGCGGAGTGGGTATTGAAACTGCCCTCCCCCGTGTGGTACTACATCACTCACACACGCACAGACATCACACTGAAACTGACAGGTTTACAATGGGCCCTTTCAACTTGAATTATAACGACCAGTTGCCTACTACTCCACTCGTCTGGACACTGTATCTCAGGGATTACCCCCTTGTTCCCAGGTTCTCCCTGCGATTTTTTCCTTATCTCTTCCTGCTCCAGTATTAACCCAGTCACATTTCTGAGCGAACCCCCACATGACTGCCCGCTGAGGAACCAATTTCTAACCTGTCCACGCCTGGCCCTTACTGATGCCCCACTCTGTTTTCCTGACCTACAATGGATTTTTAACGTCCTCAGGTACACCCATCCAGGATACCCTGTCTGTTGAAAACCTCCAGGCAATCCTCCTCCCTAAACAGTTTCGCTCTTAATACTAAACAATTGGCTATTATCAAAGGCGCTGCCCATGCCTCTGATTCTATAGTTACTCGGGGCAGCACTCGGGCTGATCTGGCTGCTAAACAGGCTGCTGCAGACCAAATTTTTATTATACCCTCTATGAACAAGCAGGCAGTAAATCGCATGCCTTCAGACAAGACGGGCGTGCAAGATATGGTCACTGTTCGGCACTTACAGAGGGACGCCCCTGCTTCTGAAAAGAATATTTGGAAGGCGCATGGATGTTTGCATTCTGCGTCCTCGGGCCTTTGGGTTACACCAATCGGCCAAGTGTGTGTATCTGATACTTCATTACCTATGCTTGTTGACTGTCTGCATTCTGACACCCACCTTGGCAAGGCAGGAATGAGTGCTATTATGCTCCGTACCTGGTGGCACCCCAGACTGACTGAGGCAGCCCATTCTCGTGTAGCATCTTGTCTCACATGCCAGCAAAACAATGTGGGTCGGGGGTGAGATGCTCACCAGGAAAATCACCCTTGCCAGGTGGACCGTTTGAATGCATTCAGCTAGATTTTGTTGAACTGCCATGCGTAAACTGTTACAAATATTGTCTTGTCATTGTTGATGTTTTCAGAAGGTGGATAGAGGCTTTCCCAATGACAAACAACAAAGTCTCAACAGTAGTAAAATTGTTATTAACCGAAATAATACCAAGGTTTGGAGTACCGCGACAAATTAGTTCGGACGATGGCCCTCACTTTTTAGGGAAAATTAACAAGGAACTGTGTGATACATTACACATGCCACAACAATTCCACTGTGCCTACCACCCTCGGGCAGCAGGGATAGTAGAGAGAGCTAATGGAACACTTGAAACCAAACTAACCAAGTTGACATCAGAAACCTGCCTGAATTGGTTAAAGGCTTTGCCACTAGCCTTGTATCACATCCGAATAACACCCCGCTCTACTACTGGGCTCTCGGCAGCGGAAATAGTCTATGGCCGACCCAGCAGAACAACATGGGATGCCAATGCCAGCCCACCCACCAAAACTGACCTAAATGTGATGGGAGAAGAAATGCCAAGGTACTTCCGACAACTAACATCATCTTTAAAGTTTCTCCATTCACAGGTGAAGTGCACCTTCGGACCACCTCCACAGATTCTGGAAAAAGACCTCGAGATTCAGGATCGATCTTCGTGGCCGCAGATTGGAGATTTTGTACTTGTCCGGGATTGGGATCGCCCCAAGCTTGGACCAGAGTGGAAGGGACTGTACCAAGTGTTTCTTCAGACTCCGACAGCTCTTAATGTTAAAGGACAGAATCGCTGGATCCACTTAAGTGACTGTAAACGATGGATTTCCTCATCGGCGTGCAGTTAACCATTGGACTGAGTGTCCTGCTGGCCATGCATGGGCAGAATAACAATCTGTTTTATAGAACACACATCCGGCTGCACGGGAATCGGACAGCATGTTACCCAAAAGCACGGTCCGTAGATGCGTTATTTGTGGCGACACCCGCCTCCAACCCTAGTCAGCTTTATGAAATAGAGTATTCCGGTAAGCCTTGCCGAGGGGAGAGGGGAACTTGGACAGGGGTGTGCAGGGTACATGTGTGAAACTAGTAGTTAGTGGTCTCTCTGGTTGTGTGGACACTAGACCTCGGCATGGGGAGGAAGGGGCTAGCTGTACAAATCCCAAAAGCTATCCGTTTTGCTTTAATGGAACTGAGACTTCTTGTGTGCCTGCACTCGTTACTAATCACCCCCAAAATGTTTCCTGGCCCCATCGGTGCGTAAAGAGAAATTGCGCCACTAGAGGCGGATTGTTGAACTGCCCCTGCTCGAAATCTAAGCCCATAACTGTGACCCCGGGCATACAGTAGAGTTGTGGGGATTGCAATAGCACCCATGTACAAAACCAGACTATGGGTCATGTCAATTTAACTCTACAAACTTCCATACAAGAGTCAGTCCTCCTAGCATAGCTATCAAGGAATACATGAGTCTGTCATCTGCTACCGGGCTAAAAAAAGGGATTAGTTTTCCTTCTTAATGAGACCTTCAGTACTGCCACTCCAACCCTGTTGGTGCTGTTTGCTGTTGGGACCATTGGCCCCGTCACGGTCCCTTGTCCCCAACAAGCAAGAATTCAATGGTGAATTGTCACACCTGACCCGTGAGTTTTGCGCTGCATCGCAGAACCCAGTTGCCCTGGGCTCTTCCTTGGGATACGGCTTCGTGGGAACTGTCGGCTTGGGAGGCTCCCCTGGGTTGGTGGCCACAAAAGAAAATTCGAAATTACCTTGTATGTGGGCTCACCGCCCTGGGAAACAGTACAATGATGGCATTGGAGGCAGTCAACCAAGAATTAGCCAAACTTCGGCTCTATGCTCAGAAAACCCGGTGTGCAGTGGACTATCAGCTGGCTCAGCAAGGAGGAATATGCACTATTATCGGGGACAAGTGCATTACCCATGTCACCAACGAGTCCTATAACATTACCCAGGCTATCCAAGCCATACAGGGGCAGTTGGAACAGCACAGTGAGGGACCCCGGCCTGGACAGGGTTTGTTGGGATGGCTTCTGGGCAGTTCTTGGGGCTCATATTTGCTGCATGGGTTAGCTGTTCTCGTGGTTGACATAGATACCTGCTGTACATTTATGGCATGCCTGAGCCCTTGCTGCCGATTTGTGTTTGACAGGTTAGCAGCTCCCCTCTCGGCCCTGTTACAGGTTATCATGAAATGATAAAAGGAGGGAATGAGCTGTTAATCTGATAACATCTCATTGATTTCTATACTTCTATAAATTAAAGTCTTTTATCTGCATTTAATTCCTATACAGATACTTTAATTTGTAGAAGTAAACTCTTATCTATCTACACATCGGTATGCATGCACTGCCCTGAAGCTTACTGCCCAGCTAGGAATTCAGTGTAACGCTTTTGTAACTCCTTATCTTCTCACACATCGGTATGCAGGCACTGTGTTGAGCTTCCTGACTGAATTAAAATCCGAATCAAAATGTTTCAAATAGGGGGAAGTGGGGAATATTTGTAAAGGTGTGAAACCTCAAAAACATGTAACTTCTGTCACTGACAAAGGGGCCAGGGCACTGACTTTGTTCCAGTCAGACACGCTGGCCACTTGAAATCACAATCTGTCCCAGACAGCAACTCTAATTCGCCTCCAACCATTAGCAGCCACTTCACCCACAATCGATACTGTATCCTGGTCTTTTATGTTGATGTAATAATTGTTTGGGAGGCATTGTAAGTTTTGAAATCGTTCTATGTATCATGTCTTTTGTACAGTATAAAAAGCGGGGACTGTCCGCTGCTCAGGGAGAATTACTTGTGAGACTGTGAACTCTGTGCCGGTTTGAGTACAGTAATTCTCCACAGCTTGTATTTGCTTGGTTATAAAAGGATTTGTGTTTTTCTAAACAGGTCAGTGTCTTGTTATTGCAGCAAGTCCGTGAGGGTGGACAACATCACGGCTCCGAAACTCAATCCCTCTACCAATAAAACCTAACACACCGTAAGCCTTCTTAACAGCACTATCAACCTGGGTGGCAACTTTCAGGGATCTATGTAGAATGACACCAAGATCCCTCTGCACATCCACACTACCAATATTATTTTTACCTTTGACCCAGTCTTCTGCCTTCCGATTATTCCTCCCAAAGTGAATCACCTCACATTTATCCGTATGAAACTCCATTTGCCACCTTTCAGCCCAATTCTGCAGTTTATCCAAGTCTCCCTGCAACCTGCAACATTCTTCCACACTGTCCACCCCTCCACCAACTTAAGTGTCATCTGCAAACTTACTCACCCATCCACCTATGCCGGCGGTCAAGTCGTTTATCAAAATGACAAACAGCAGTGGTCCCAAAACAGATCCTTGAGGCACACTACTAGTGACCTGACTCCAGGCTGAATATGGTTATGGGGAAGTCTGTGCTATGATGGAAGGATAAAATAACAGTAAAGTACATGAACGGAAAGCGATTGCAGAACATGGTAGTGCAGATGTATTTGTGAGTCCTGGCACATGAATCCTATAATTTTAGTCTGCGCATGTAGCCAGTGATTAAGAAAGTATATGGAATGGTGCTGCTTTATACAAAAGCTATCTGTATAGTCATCGGATTGTTGTACTACATCTGTACTCGGCTTTACTGAGACCACTCCCGATATATTCTGTGCAATTACAATTCCCTAAACTGAAAACAAAATGGAATTGCTTCAGAAGCTTATCAAATTTATTTCACGTTACTCATTCCTGGAAGGAAAGCCTTGTCGAGCCACAGAGTCATACAGTTCAGGAACAGACCCATTGGCCCAACCCGTCCATGCTGACCAGAATTTCCAAACTGATGTATTTCCATTTGCTAGCATTAGGCCCATAACCCTCTAAACCCTTCCTATTCATGTATCCATTGTGGCGTCTTTTAAATGTTGTGACTGTACCAGTCTCAACCACTTCCTCTGGCAGCTAATTGCTTACACACAACACCCTCTGCATGGAACAGTTACCCTTCTGGTCTCTTTAAAATCTCCTGCGTCTCTCAATAACTCTATGTGCTCTATTTTTGCACACCCTCACCTGAGAAAAAATGACCTTGGCTGTTCACTGTATCACACAATATTCATAGAAAAATTGCCATCTCTCAGACCCCGAAGCAGTCTGTGTACATGCGTGGGACGACAACAGTTAAGCTTATGCTGTTGATGTGTCGGTAATATTCATGTAACAGTACTTAGCTATACAGTGCTCATATCCACGGTAATAATGGAGCAGTTTATCCAGCTCTTCAAGCTGGTTTCAAAGGAAGGGGATGAAGCCATTCAGCTCATCAAAACTATTAGGAAATAAGAGGCACAGCCCATTCACTCTCTCCTGCCTATTACACAAGAAGACAAGGAGTCTCGCCAGCACTTTGAGCTGTTAAACAGGTACCGGGGTCATCCAATCAGGTCCTTGAACCTTTTCCCTGAGACCAGGAGTCGGCCATTCCGACCCTCAAGCCACATAAACAGAAACAGAAGGATGCCATTGATGCTCCAACATGACAAACCAATGAAGCAGAGAATGCACAGACAGACTGTTCCATGTGGTTTCTCCTGGTGCCATTGCTAATGGTACACACGTGACTTTAACGTCAGAACAAAAACAAAGTCACTGGAAAAACTCGGCAGCTCTGGCAGCATCTGTGAAGGAGAAAATAGAGTTAATGTTTCGGGTCCGGTGACCCTCCCTCAGAACGGTTACTTTAATGTCACTTGCTGATGGTTAGGAGGGACAGTGGATGATAAGGGAATAGTGTAGGTTAGATGGGCTTCAGTTTGGTTTCACAGTTTGGTGCAACATCGAGGGCTGAAGGCTCTGTACTGCACTGTAATGTTCTGTGAATCATATCAGATCGCATGGATCAGTTACAGCAATAGCTGGAGGCAAAGAAGAATTTACAGGAGCGAGGGAATGTGATGAATATCTGTTCCAGGGCGTAGAAATACTGCAGATACAGTGAGGTTGATGGGTTACTTGTAGGAAATGTAGGATGGGTAGACAGGCAATGCAGGAGTCTCCTGTGGCCATCTCCATCTCAAACGATTATGCTGTTTTGGGGAATTCGGGCGTGACAGACTCTCGGAGGAATATAGCACTCAGAGCCAAGTTTCTGGTAGCCATACTGTCTCTACTGTAATGAGGATTACATCAGGTTCCAAGTGATTGATTTCAGGGAACTGTCAAGGCTGAAACACAGGCAGACGTTTCTGCAGCCAACTGCAAGACAGCAGGATAGTGTGTTGCCTACAGAGTGCGACGGTTAAGGATGTCTTGGACAGGGTATATAATATTCTCAATGGCTCGACAGACGAACAGGAAATTGTTGTACACTTTGGAACTAACAACACAGGACGAGAAAATGGATGAGATTTTGAGGGTAGAACATGGGAAATTAGGGAAGGACGTATGAAAGTTGGTTGGTGAGTACAGTAATACCTGGATTACTTCTGGTGCCACGAACTAGTGAAGTTTGGAATAGAGAAGATCGAGCAGATGGACTCGGGGCTGAGGAGCTGATGTGGGAGAAAGGATACACATTTCTGGATATTTGGAATCTCTTCCGGGTTGAAGTGGACTTTACAAGGAGGATGGATTGTAGTTGAATGGGAAGTGGCCTAATATTCTAGCAGTGAGAATTGTTACAGCCATCCAGGAAGATTCAAACTGGTAAGATGGTGAGGGTGGGATGCGTGGTTGGTGCAGATGGATATGCTGGAGGGACCAAGCGACATTGTGAGAAAAGGGAGCAGTCTGAGTCTGGTGCAGTAGTTTTTTTTTATAAAGGCAAGTCAAATAGGCAAGGCAGGCTGGAGCAAAGCAGAGAATAAGGTCGGTCTGATAAGTTAAACTGCATTTATATCAATGCATGTGGTCTGACAGTATTGCAGATTAACTCAGGGCACAGTTAGTGACCCGAGACTGGGATAACATAGCTATCAGAAATGTGGCTCCTGGATGGACAGTCATGGCAGCTGAACGTTCAAACAGATAGCTGCTATCAGACAGGTAGAAAAGATTGCAAAGGAGGTGGGGAAGAAGGGCCATGGCATTTTTGATTTGGGATAACATTCTGGCTGTACGTAGGGAGGATATTCCTATGAGTGTGATCAATGAAGTTATTTGGGTGCAATTGAGAAATAAGAAAGTGTTGACCACCTTGTTGGAATTGTACTCCACACCACAAAAATAAACAGACAGTGGTTCAATTGAGAAGCAAATTTGTAAGGATATGACAGTTATCTGGAAAAATAATAAGGTGGCCACGGTAGGGGATTTTAACTTTCCAAAAATAGACTGAGCCTGCCATAGTGTGAAAGAATCGGATAGAAAGAGGGTTTTTTTCTGTATGTTCATGAATTTTTTTCGTTCAGCATATGGATTTACCTCCAAGAGAAGGTTAAAGAAAGAATTAGACGTACTCTTGGGGAATAAGGCAGGGAAAGTAACTGAGTTGTCAGTGCGGTAGCACTCTGGTGCAAATAAAATCCATAATTTTATTCATTTTAAAATAAGTATGAAAAAGAATTGACCTGATCTAAAAGCTAAAGTTCTAAACTTCAGCAAGGTCATTTTGAACGATATTAGCTGTGAACTTTCAAATGTTGATGTGAGTGATATTCGCAAGTGAAGGGATGGCTTGCAATGGGAAATCGTCACAAATTTATAACGAAATTCCAGAGACAGTACACTTGGTTAGGATGAAAGGCAAAGCTGATAGGTGGAGGGAATGCTGGATAACTCGAGAAAGTGAGGTTCGGATCAAGAAAAAGAAGGAGGCATGTATCAGGTGTTGTCAGCGGGGATTGCATGAATCCCTACAGGAGGCAAAGGACAGTTGGAGTATACTTAAGAAGGGAATCATGAGGGCAAAAAGTGGTCATGAGAGAGTTTCAGTAAATAGGGTTAAGGAGAATTCAAAGGATTTATGCAAACACATTTTGGAGAAAAGAGTATATAAGGAGAGAATGGGGCCCCTTAAAAATCAGCAAGGTTGCCTAAGTGTGGAACCGCAGGAGATGAGTGAGTTACTAAAATGAACAATTTGTATCTGTGCTTTCTGTTCAAAGCATACGAACCTGAGGGAACTCGGGGAAATAAACAGTAAGAAGTGTCCACGTTACGGAGGTAGTGGTGCTGGCCCCTTAAAATGCATAAAGATGAATAAATCATCATGATCTGATCAAACATATCCTCAGCATTTATGGGAACCTAGGGAACTGACTTATGGGCCCCTTGCTGAGATATTTGTATCATCGATAGCCACCGATGAGGTGATGGAAGGCTGAAAGTTGGCTGACATGGTCCCACTATTTCAGAAAGGTGATCAGGGAAAGCTAGGGAACTGCAGACTGGTGAGGATGACATCAGTGATGGGCACATTGTTGGAGGGGATTTTCAGGACAGGATTTACATGTATTTGGAAAGGGAAGGGCTGATTGAGGACACTCAACATGGCTTTGCGCCTGGGAAATTGTGTCTCAATAACTTGATTAAATTTGAAGAAATGACGAGAAGGATTGATGGAGGCAGAGTGTTAGATGTTGTCTATATAGGTTTCAGTCAGGCATTCAACAAGGTTCCACATGGTGGACTGGTTAGCAATGTCACATCACATGGAATACAGGCAGAATGAACAATTTGAATAAAAATTTGCTCAAAGGAAGAAGACAAAGCACAGTGACAGAGTGCTTTTCGAAATGCAAACCTGTGGCCAATGGTGTGCTACAAGGACCAGTAATGGGCCATTGTTTTTGTCATTCTATAATGATTTCACTTTTAAAACAGGAGGTATAGTTGGTAAGTTTGCAGATGACACTAAAATTGGTGATGTAATGAACAATGAAGCAAGTTATCACAGAGTAACATTTGATTTGAATTTCCCACAGTTACTCATTTTCACTATTCACCATGTTCCCTGCTATTTCTGGAAGAGTTTCTGTTCCTCCCTTCATGGAAACAGAACATCACATTCACTACACGAGGCAGGACTGGCGTGTGTCATGTCGTGAATATATTGGAGGTCGGCACTCTGGCACATGATGGATAAGTCACCCACTGCTGCACAGAAAGTTCTAGAATGAGATAACAATGTGAAGAGCTGGATGAAGCACCCAGACCGGAAACATTAGCTTCCCTGCTTCTCTGATGCTGCCTGGCCTACTGTGTTCATCCAGATCTGTGCCTAATCTGATATTCCAGCATCGGCAGTTCCGACTATCTCTGAGTAAATTCTAGAATGAAACCAGATCACTTGATGCCCTTTGTCAGTACTGCCCTCTCCCTGATACATACATTGTGTACTCTCTCAGCGTTGGAAATGCCTTCCTCTCCTTAGTTGATTTTCCTGGATGATAAACAGTCATATCTCTACACAGTTGCAGTGGCCTGAAATATTAATGAGTCTGCTCTTAATAGAAGCAGTGAAGAATGTAATTGCACAATTTTCTGTACCACAGTCGCAATAGCAGCAACACCACTATTGCTGCTGGAGGTGACCGGGGATGAGATGAACTTGTGGTATTATTTCTAGTCTACTAATCCAAGGATCCAGGTAATGACACACACCCTGATTCAAATCCTGCCACACCAAATTGTGGAATTTGAATTGAATGAACTACATGGAATGATGAAACTATTAAGCCATCTTTGATCATTGGGAAAAACCCAACTGGCTCACGAATGGCTTTCAAGGGAGGAAATCCGCCATCCTCACCTGGTCTGGCCTACATGTGACTCCAGACCAACAGCAATGTTGTCACCTCTCAACCGTCTTTTGGAATGGCCAAGCCAGCCACTCACTCGTATCAATCACCACAAAGTCTCAAAGAAATGACACAGGACAGACCTATATACCAGCAATGTACAGCACATGGTCTGTAGTGATTCAAGAAAGCAGCTCACAGATATCTTCTCAAGGGCAACGAGGAAAGGGAAATAAATGCTGGCCCAGCCAGTCACACCCACATCCCATTAATGAATAAGTGAAGATGACCACACTCAGGGAAGACAGGTTGAGGGGACAGAACTTATTTCAGACAGGGACTTGGAAGTATCTCTACATGGGCACAACATTCAGGAATATGGGAAAAGGTGAAAAATAAATGTAATTAATTTCACATTTTATTTCCATCCCACCTGATCATCAACAATCCCTTCCTTTATTTCATTTTCCCTCTAGCTCTATCTTTCAGCATTTATGCAACTCATTCCTTTTCCCCTTCAAAACAAACATCCCTGCCAACAGAATAAATCACAATAGTTACCAGCTGATTTCAGTTCAGATGTCTGTGCAGTGAATTTGAAATGCTAACTTCTGTTTAAATTTCATCAAAGCCTATCAAACCTGTTCATTTTCCTCAGCACTTTGGTTCTTTTTGTTTCAGATCTCTGACATCTTTCTTTCTTTGATTTCAACGTTTTTTTTTTCATGGGATGTCAGACTCACTGGCAAGAGCAGCATTTGTGAACCATCATTAATTACCTTTAACTGTGACCATTCCACAAGGCAGTTTGGAACCAAACACATTGTTGTGGGTTTGAATCCACACTTAATCCAGACCAGGTAAAACATTAGATTTCTTTACAGAGGAGATCAGTGGAATGAGATTGTTTTTTTAGTCAAAATGCTGGTGATTTTATGGTTGTTATTACTGAAATTCACTTTCCTTACAATTCTTATCATTAGAATTTAAGTTCGACCACCAGCTGTGTTGTGATTTGAAACAGTATCTTTAGAATAATAACCTGTGTCTCTGGAATTACCTGCTGAGTGACTTAACTGCTCTGACATGGTGTCCCTATCGTTAATTACTTCAGAAACAAGAACAAGGATGTGATCAAATTATTTATAACTGGGAAGACTGGTCAGAAAAGAGCTGGAACTATAAAGTCTGAATTTTACCACGTCATAGATAATGGTTTATTCAGTAACAGTACAGAGGCAGAGGGGGAGAGTGGGGATTTTATGTAGCTGGTGTTGGACAGGTTTGGTGATGGAGTCAATAGCAAAACATAAATCAATAAAGGCCCTCAATGATGTGAACAATTCTTGTTCTCAGATGCTGTGAAGGATGAGTCTGAAATTCATGGACAATGAAGTGAGGTTTTAATTAAACTGAAGATAGTAGATTCCATCTTTTCCAAATGTAGGCAACAGAAACAGCAATAAAGTTGAATATACTTTATGGAAGTAATGACTGGACAGAGATAGAGACACTTACCAGGAACACCAATAATAGCGAGAATGGGATAGTAACCAACTTGAATAACCCACAGTGCACCTAGTATCCGATCTGGTAATGTCGACCTATAGTTGGTAAGATAGAAAAGACCCCAGGATAAACTCCTGTCCATTGTTGTAACATTCCAGTCTATTGTTCTCAGATTCTGATCCATTGTTGTCACATTCCAGTCTGTTGTTCTCAGATTCTGATCCATTGTTGTAACGTTCCAGTCTATTGTTCTCAGATTCTGATCCATTGTTGTAACATTCCAGTCTATTGTTCTCAGATTCTGATCCATTGTTGTAACATTCCAGTCTATTGTTCTCAGATTCTGATCCATTGTTGTAACATTCCAGTCTATTGTTCTCAGATTATGATCTCTCCGTCCCCTCTCTCTGCAGCTGCTGAGCCCTGTTAGCGCTGTCGCTGATGTCTCACTTATACTGTGGGATAACAAACTGAATGGAGTCCCTTAGTAATAGGAGAGGGAAAGCCTCCTGTGATACAGTTCAAATCCATGGAGACTGACATCAATCACAGTCACTGAACAAACAGTTCCAGTTAACCCCTTTCAACACACATTCAGTGAACCTTCAGTTCACAATTAAAACTGGACTAAATTGCATATGTTAACATCATTGGCTATAGGTCTTATATACCATCAGCAATTGCTCTAACGATGTCTGCTGTGAAGGAGAATGATGGATGTTTTCATTTTTCTGGCTAAATGGCTCTGCCCTGTTGTCCATGTGCAATGCTGTAACCACCTGCACCAACACCCTCCCCCTCCAAAAAAGAACACAATCAAAATGTTATTCCTGTGCTGATTACTCTGACACAGCCAACAACAACAACAAAATAATCGCTGAGCATAGTCAGGCTGAGCTTGCAGAGTAAGTGTGGTTTCCTCGCTGTTGTAATAAAACAACAATGTATCTTCAACATGCAAAGTTCTTCATTGCAGGTTATGTGCTTTAAAGCAGTAACACTTACATTTCTTGATTCAATTGACCAAAACTAATAACAAATGCAGCGTGTACAATGACGTTGTTCATTAAAGAGCATGGACTAAATAGTCAGGGACAGAGTGAATGTGACAATGGTTCAGAGACACAGTGGAATGGCAGCAGTGGCTGCAGTGACTGGAGAGGAGGACAGTGATATCCCAATGTTACCAGTATTTAACTAGCACCTATTCTGACAGACAGAATGAAATGCAAAACAGAGCAAGTCAATACGTTATACTTGGGAGATGGAGTGCCAAACAACAATATGATCATAGTATGATAACTTTAAATGTGATGTAGGAAATTATGTATTATGTGTACACTTTTTAATCATTGGGTATGCCCAGGATATTCAAAATTAAAAGCAGATCAAGATTTCAAAATGTTAGGTGTATCGCGAGATGACAGAATAATAATAGTAGGAATATAGTTCATCCCCAGCCGGTACAGAGATGATGGGCTGAGTGACCACAGCTTTGCTATAAATATTCTGAGATTTGTATGAAAAGGTTTCAGAGCCTGAGGGGAGATGCTTTCAGTGAAGGGCACGGATTGTGCCGTCATGAGTAATCTATTTCTGTTGTCTCATGAAGTGCAGCTGCCTCTAAATTTACTTTTAATCAAAATTGATTTCCAGATATTCATGCATTTAGGATGATATTCGCAATTTTTTTGGAACTTAAAAGAAGAAACAGACACTGGGGCATGATGAGTGTAATCGGCACAATAACACTAACGGAAACAGGAATGGATGATATTGTCAAAATCTCACCAAGCTGGGCCAGTCCAGAAAAGCAAAATGCTGGAGATTATGGAAATTTGAAACAGCAACAGAAATTGGTGGCGAAATGCAACAGATGAGGCAACATCTGGAGACACATTTTGAGTTAACATATCTAGTCTGTTATGAACCTGTTCTGAAAAAGTCATATTACAGATGCTGTATCAGAGATAATGGGAACTGCAGATGCTGGAGAATCCAAGATAATAAAGTGTGAAGCTGGATGAACACAGCAGGCCAAGCAGCATCTCAGGAGCACAAAAGCTGACGTTTCGGGCCTAGACCCTTCATCAGAGAGGGGGATGGGGGGAGGGAACTGGAATAAATAGGGAGAGAGGGGGAGGCGGACCGAAGATGGAGAGTAAAGAAGATAGGTGGAGAGGGTGTAGGTGGGGAGGTAGGGAGGGGATAGGTCAGTCCAGGGAAGACGGACAGGTCAAGGAGGTGGGATGAGGTTAGTAGGTAGCTGGGGGTGCGGCTTGGGGTGGGAGGAAGGGATGGGTGAGAGGAAGAACCGGTTAGGGAGGCAGAGACAGGTTGGACTGGTTTTGGGATGCAGTGGGTGGGGGGGAAGAGCTGGGCTGGTTGTGTGGTGCAGTGGGGGGAGGGGATGAACTGGGCTGGTTTAGGGATGCAGTGGGGGAAGGGGAGATTTTGAAACTGGTGAAGTCCACATTGATACCATATGGCTGCAGGGTTCCCAGGCGGAATATGAGTTGCTGTTCCTGCAACCTTCGGGTGGCATCCACATTGATACCATATGGCTGCAGGGTTCCCAGGCGGAATATGAGTTGCTGTTCCTGCAACCTTCGGGTGGCATCCACATTGATACCATATGGCTGCAGGGTTCCCAGGCGGAATATGAGTTGCTGTTCCTGCCCCAGGCGGAATATGAGGTGCAAACAACTGCACCTCCCAGTCGCAAACCATTTCCACTCCCCCTCCCATTCTCTTGATGACATGTCCATCATGGGCCTCCTGCACTGCCACAATGATGCCACCCGAAGGTTGCAGGAACAGCAACTCATATTCCGCCTGGGAACCCTGCAGCCATATGGTATCAATGTGGACTTCACCAGTTTCAAAATCTCCCCTTCCCCCACTGCATCCCTAAACCAGCCCAGTTCATCCCCTCCCCCCACTGCACCACACAACCAGCCCAGCTCTTCCCCCCCACCCACTGCATCCCAAAACCAGTCCAACCTGTCTCTGCCTCCCTAACCGGTTCTTCCTCTCACCCATCCCTTCCTCCCACCCCAAGCCGCACCCCCAGCTACCTACTAACCTCATCCCACCTCCTTGACCTGTCCGTCTTCCCTGGACTGACCTATCCCCTCCCTACCTCCCCACCTACACCCTCTCCACCTATCTTCTTTACTCTCCATCTTCGGTCCGCCTCCCCCTCTCTCCCTATTTATTCCAGTTCCCTCCCCCCATCCCCCTCTCTGATGAAGGGTCTAGGCCCGAAACGTCAGCTTTTGTGTTCCTGAGATGCTGCTTGGCCTGCTGTGTTCATCCAGCTTCACACTTTATTATATTACAGATGCTGCTGGACTGGATAAGTTTCATTCCAGAATTTCTTTTCTTTGTTTTGGACTGTCACAATTTGTTTGATCTGGATCAGAACAACAAAGCTGCCATTTGAGTTGACCTTCGAGTATTTATGAATGATCATTAAATGAGACATTTGCAAAGTTTCTGTATTAAACATCCCTAATATTGATGCCATGTCACGTTGAGATAAATTGCCAAGAATGCTTTGAACTCAGTGGCACTGATTTCGCATGATCAGTCCTCTGACTGAAAACGATAAGGACCTTTAACTCAATGTGGTGCCATGCTCCGGATGTCGCTGGACTTACACTCATTTGGCAATGTCTTACCTTCCAAGACTTTAGTCTCAACTTTGAAACCATGAAGTATCTTGACATTCTTAATAAGACACACTCATCCATGGATTTTAGCAGCCACGAGCAAAGGCTGTGTTTATTTTTCATCATCAAGAGCTCTAGAGAACGTAACATGAAGCTGCCTTCCTGAAACGCTTCCAATCCAAGTGGTGCAGAAGTACACACAGAGCTGTTTATAAGGGGTTCCAAGATTGTGCAGGATTCTCTCCAATTTGCATTGATCACAGTTTTGCTTCGGGTCCATGATGCCGTAATGAGTGAAGTAGCATGGGCGGCATGGTAAGTTACTTCAAATGAAATTGGAACACCAGCTGAAACAATAAAGAGCGAAAGTACAGAACACTGTGCTCACTGTCCTCACAAAATTCCGAAGAATTTTCGGTACTGACTTCCGATTCTGTCAGGAGATGTTTGTCCTATTGTGATGAGGCTATTTGGTGTCTGGAATGCACTGCTTAGGAGGATGGCTGAGGCAGGTAACATGCCAAACTATAAAAAGCATTTGGATCAGCACCTGGTGGTGCAGTCTCAATGAGTCTTTTCTCAATTGTGATTCTATGTGGTAGCAGCCATGAAAGGTCTGATATATTCCAAAGTACTAGCCAATGGCACTTGTTTGTCTGTTCCATCAACTGTGTTCAGAAAGTTTTTCAAAACCGCATCTCTCAGAAAGTATCAGCACTTACTCAACCTGGGACAGCCCAGCTATCTCTGAAAACATCCAGCTTTTTTCAAATGGTCAGTGCCAGATTATTCCAGCTGTTTATCACCATTATTTTAATGAAACTGATAAAATGGATACAGCTTTCCCTTCATTTGAATAATGTATTTTAGCTGTTATGGTGTCATTCCTCAAAAGAACAATAAACTCCTTCTTCCCATGTGCATATTTTGATGATGTATTTGTTTTCCTGCCAGTTCTTAACCTCTACTCCCTTCCAGTACTGTTTCCATGATCCAGTTCCATGTTTGTGTCACTTGAATATGCATTGCCAAAGAGAGTGTTTCTGTTTGAGCCAGGATTGTGAATTCTCACAAACTAACAGAGCATATTGGCAAGAGATTAAAACATTTGCAACCCAACTGTACTGAAACCGAGTCCTCAGCACCGTTTCATGGTCCTCATTTATTGCAGTCGTCTATGTCGTTATTCGAAAAGATGTGGGCACCATTCAGGTTTAGCTGATGAATGGCTAACAAGAATAGTTCTTCAATGCTGTCCGGCAGGAATTATCTCCAACAGGAGGCAAACCAAAAGCCCTCCTATTCAATGAGATAATCAACTTCCAGCAACAAACATCCTGCATGTAACTATTAATCAGAAATTCACCAAATCATAGAGTCAGAATATTGTGAAGAATGGAAACAGAGGTTTCAGTTTCACCTCGTCTGTGCCAACTACATATCCCAAATAAATCTTGTCCCATTTGCGAGCATTTGGCCCATATCCCTCTAAACCCTTCCAAATCACATGCCCATCCTTTCATATGTTGTATTTGTGCCAAAATCTAGCACTTCCCCTTGCAACTCATTCCACACACACACCACCCTCTGTGTGAAAAAGTTACTGCTGAGGTCCTTCTAAATATTTTCCAGCTCACTTTAAACCCGCACCGTCTAATTTTGGACTCCCCGACCCCAGTGAAAACACCTTGTCTGGATGCCCTGTCTATTCCCCTCCTGACTTTACAAATATCAGTAAGGTCACCCCTCAGCCTCCGAATCTCCAGGAAAATGTTTATTCAGTTTACCCCTGCAGCTAAAACCTTCCAACCCTGGCAACACCCTTATAAATCTTTTCTGAACCCTTTCAAGTTTCACAACATCCTTCCAATAGCAGGGAGAGAGAATTGCATGCAATATTCCAAAAGTGGCCTAACCAGTGTACAGCTGCAACAGGACCTCCCAACTACTATACACAATGTAAAGACCAATAAAGGGAAGTTGTACCAAATTCGTTCTTTACTGTCCTAGCTGCCTCTGAATCCACTTTCAAGGAACTATGCGCCCACTAACAGGACACATTTTCCGGCAATACTCCCCAAGGGCTTACCATTGAGAGTATAAGTCCTGCCCTAATTTGAATTCCAAAAAACAGCACATCACATTTATTCAAATTAAACTCTATCTACCACTTCTTGGCCCAGTGGCCCATCTGATCAAGATCCCATTGTACTCTGAAGTAACCTTTTTTCAGTGTCCGCTAAATTTCCAATTTCGTGAAATTCGGGCTGGAGGTTTTCAAGGTCAATTAGGGCTGATCGATCTACATTAAAATCCGAAATGAATTAAAAAGAAAGTCTGATTTTCCAGAAGATCACAAAGCAGTGTAGACATTTTTAATGATCTATCGAGCTAATCACTGTCTGTGATGTCGTGCGATATATTTGCAAAACGCAATTCAAGCATAAAGTGAAAGAAAAAAGCCAAATCTCAGATCACAGTTAATTCAAGGTAACTCAGCATTTGAGAAGCAGCATGGAGGAGCATGCAAAATGCCAGAGCCTACTGGCTGTAGACTTCAAGGTAAGTGTGATTAATGTAGTTTTGTTTGTTTGACTGGAATAGGCATGCTGAGCTGAAGGTCCTGTTTGTTTACTGAATGACTCTCTGACCTTAATTTTTGAAAACAGAAAATACAATCTTACAATTTCCATATGCTGTGAGCATCAAATGTTGAGGATTACGCTGTCCAAGGCCACACAGCATCCTGGTTTGGATATATATCATTGCCCATTCACTGTCACTTGCTCAGAATCCTATACTTCTCCATGAAACATATCTGTTAGTGTCCCTGGGTTTCACCATCATATTCTGAATGGGAATTAGACAGAGGAAATAAATGCTGGTCTTGTCGATGAAACTCATCTCACCAGAACAAATAAAAGTAATCTGTCCTATTAAAGACATATATTCAGCCTGATCTGTTTACTAAAGCAGCTTTAATGAGAATTTAATTTTGTTCTATGTCTCTGATCTTTTTGAAAAACCATGAAACTTTCTTGAGTATTTTCATCGTGTCGTTCAAAAATCGTATTTGGAAGTTGTACCCAACATTCTGAAAGGGAGAGCCTTCGTGACCACATTAATTCTCTCCTTATTTTCCGGTTTCTAAAGACAATAGACGTAGAAACTTGGATCAGAAGTAAGTGATCAGAAAAATCAAACCCAGTCTGCCATGCCATGAGCTCTTGAAAGATCTGGATGTGGCCTCAAATAAACGTTCCTCTCCACCCCTTACAACACTAGTGTGCCATTCTTAGTCAAGAATCTTTCTGCCTCTCCCTTAAGAATATTCAATGACTTATCCTCCATCTCTCTCTGGAAAGACTTCCATAAGCACACAATCCTTTGAAAGGGTAAAAGAAATAAGTCACCATTGTCTAACTGAGATATTCTCCAGTTTACAGTCCATCCACTGTTCACAAATGGAAATATTGTTTCAGCATTCAACTTCAAAAGACTGCTCGGAATATTTTGGGTTCAAACAAGGCCATGTGTCATTCACCTAAAGTCCAATAAATCCAGGGCCAGACTGATTATGATTTCCTCTGAAGATAAATACTTCTCACAGGAATCACTTCAGTCAATCATCTCTGGATGGCTTCTGATTTCATCATGCCCACAGTGCTCTCAATGCAGTCTCACCATTACCCTGGAAAAGCATTTAAAAAACTGCCGTATTCGGCCTTGAAACTGCTCTGCCACATACTGAAGCAAACCAGGTACTAGAGCCATGTTACCTTTCTTAGTACCTGCCTATGGAACCAGATCATCCCCATTGGACTACAGTCCACATTCAAGCCTTCCCAATTTGGCCCCAAACGTGACAATGTCTACATTCAGTACATTAAGACCCTTCAGAAGTGTTTCTCCCTGCGACTCGTGAAACACACACTTGGAGCAATGCGCCAGCATCTCCAGGCACTGCAATCCAGCCTACCCCAGCTCAGATCCTCCCTCTTTCAGACCTGCAAAGGAGCTCTCTTGTTTTTTTTTATTCTTCGTAGGATCCACAACCTGAACTCACAATTCTACTCAGCTTTAGTGAGCACAAAAAAACCATAAGTACAGTAAACTTCCTGATGTCTATCACCCAAAACGGGCTTCCTCCACCTCCCAAATCCCCAACCCTACCCAGGATTTCCCACATAATGTGCCCGCCACCATTGGCCATGTGGCCACTGTCGGAGCCACCAGGAAAGATGTCACATCCTCCAACGCCGGATATACCGTTTCTGGGACAGTGAATGCCACTGCCTCCATTTCTGAGTCCAACACCATAGACACTGAGGACACTCCTCCTGTCACCGCTGCTGCCGCCTCCTACCCTGCTCCGCCCACCACCAACACCTACGGCGCTCCACCCACCGCCGATGCATCTCCACCCACTACCGCCGTACGCAACTCTGCCCACCGCCTCCACAGCCAGCAGCTCCAGAGGAGACAGAAACACTGAGCCCTACCGAGTCTACACCATCACTTCCTTACTACCCCCCTTACTGAGGACGAACGGTCAGTCCTCAGTAAAGGGCTCACCTCTGTCCCCCTCCACCCACAATTCAACGAGTTCCGCTCATGCTTGGATGCTGAGTAGTTTTTCCACCGCATCCGCCTCCACGCTTACTTCTTTAATCGTGAACCTAACCCTCCCTCTATCGGCCCCTTCTCCTTCCTCCAACGCACCCACCCCTCCTGGACACCATCCCAAGGCCCCCTACCCTCCATCGACCGCTTCATCAATAACTGCCATCATGACATCAATTGCCTCAACCTCTCCACCCCTCTCACCCACTCCAACCTCTCCCCTGCAAAACGTGCAGCCCTCTGCTCCAGTCCCAGCCTCACCATAAAACCCATGGATAAGGGAGGCGCAGTTGTAGTCTGGTGCACTGACCTCTACATCGCTGAGGTTACACGCCAACTCTCCGACACCACCTCCTACTGCCCCCTTGATCATGACCCCACGCCCGACCACCAAACCATCATCTCCCAAACCATCCACAACCTCATCACCGCAGGTGACATCCCACCCACAGCCTCGAACGTCATTGTTGTCCAACCCCGGAGTTCTTGTACAATATGTACCTATTTCTCTTCTTAGGTTCCCTCAGCATGTGTTAACGTTGTTCATGTGCCCTGAGAGGATGAGCCCATGCTCTTGATCCAGTCAACTTAAACAGGTGAAGATGTCAGATTTAAACCAAAGCCGGAGGAGATTGTCTCTTTCCGTGTATTTTCACACAACAATATTCAGCTGTGAATGGCATGTGTTTGAAATGTAGGATTAGATTGAAATTCTCACTGAGTAACACTGAAACAGCAAAGTTCCCCAAGTTACTGTGATTGCGTGGTTAAAGAAATGCCCTAATGGATGGGCAAAAAACAGTGTGTAGTGAAACAGATCTTGAGTTAAAATCCGAGTGGTGCCTGAGCTTTACAATGAAGATTCTTCATTTCAAAATCTCTGAAATGCCATATTGTTGATTTAAATAGCAAAGGTTCCCCCCCGCCCCCCCCCCCCGACTCATTCATGAAATGAGGGTATCACTGGCTCGGCCAACATCTGTTGCTCATTGCTAATTATCCACCATGTTTGCTCTGGGCGTGGAGTCAGATGTAGGCGCGATCAGGTAAGGAGCAAAGATGCCTGTGGAACATGAGAGAACCAGATGTGTTTTGGTCCCCTGATGATGGATTTATGGCCATCATTACATTCTTAATTCCAGATATTTATTGAATTCAAATCCCATCATCTTCTGGGGGTGATATTTGAACCTCAGTCTCCAGATCATTACCTGGCTTTCTGAATTAACAGTCCAGCGATGATACCACGCGGCCATTACTTGCCCTGTCTGTGCAGAGAACTGACCATGGTTCCTATGTTTGAGTGCAGACAGTTATCATTCGGTGCTGGCACTCCTGACACCTGTTTTGTCCCCATCAGGGAATGGTTTCCTGCTACAATTAATTCATCCGGAGGTTTGGTAGGAATAACAAGGTGAGACAGAATAAACTGCAGCCTTCCTGTGGAATATCGTGGTAATGAGACAGACACCAGGAACTGATCACCCTCATTCTCTGCTGTCAGCATTCATTCATTTTACACCAACAGTAAAAACATCACAGTAATCGTCTAATTGTGGTATTTTGTTTCTATTCTGGTGGATTAGGGATACTATTTAGAAGTCTAAACACTCATCATGTTTTGGGGGAATAAATGTCTCCTTGCCTCAGTCCCTAAGTGACAGAAACATTATTTGGAGAATGTGAGTCCAGTTCCAGGCTTTACACTCAGGGTGGGAGTGGTGCTTGTGGTGAGGAAGCCTCTCAGCAGCTCCACTCTCAAACACTCCCCAATTTTCAGACTTTTCAAACATCAGAAAAGAGAAATGAGGGATATAGACGGACGAATATAAAAGGGGCTGAGGTGAATGCCTAGAGACTAAGAGAGACAAATAGAGATGCATATTGAGGTAGACACTAAAAGGCCCAATTCTCCATTCGACACCGCTGCTAACTAACTGAAAGGAAAAGGCAAATAAAACCATTTAAGCAGAGCCTTTCACCACCTGAGGGTGAAGGAAGCAGCATTACAGCCGATAAAAGCTTCTTAAAGTTGTAAAGTTGATGACTGAAAACGAATGCGATATTTTGATAAATATACTGATTCGACAGCTGAAAGTGATAATTTCCCTGGCATTATAATATAGAAGGGCAAAACTGAACTGGGGTTCGAACGAACGGTCAGTGGATCTGAAATGTTAACTCTGTATCTCTCCACCAGTGCTACCAGGGCTGCTGCATTTCTCTGTCAGTTCCTGTTTTTATTTCAGATTTCCAGCATGTGCAGTTCTTTGTTTCACATTAGTTTGAATATCGTTTGGGACACAGTTAGTTACCTCACAGCCCCTTTCCTTCTCCTCACAGGGGAGGCGATGCAATCGGTTGTTGGAAGAACCCATCTGGTTCACCGATGCCCTTTAGGGATGGAAACTGCCACCCTCACCTGGTATGACCGACATGTGACTCCAGACCCACAGCAATGTGGTTGATTGAATTAATGCTGCCGAGCCAGTGGTGCCAGTTAATGAATAAAAGCACAATGAGTCAGCAAAGCTGTTGTCACAAAAAGCTGGGAGGGAAGAACTTCCACTCAATAGGTCAGACCAGGGCCATGGTTCCAAAAGCTACAAATCCAAACCACTATACAACCAGGGAACGCATCGGAGATGCTTGTATTATTTCTCAACAACACTGTTTTTGCCTTTCCATATTTGCTCCTTTTGGCGACAGATCACTTTGTCTCTGTATTCGAGTTTTTATAGCATGGAAAATGAGCATCTGGCCCATTGTGTCAGTGCATGTAATCAGACATTTATGTTTTCTACTCTTAGTTTCCAGCTATTGGCCCGCCGCGTTGTGCGTTCTGATGTATCAAGGGCAGATATCAATGAGATTAGCTATGCAATCTACAAACTGGACTGAGTTTTCGTGACAGTAAACCTGTGTTACAGCCCACTCACGGAACACATCCTCATGTTTGGCCACAGCCTGAAACACACAGACACATCCCCGAGCTTGACAGAGGCCTCAGGATTACACCTGCTCCAGGTGCTTCACGTTCACTTTCTGTCCCCACACGTTTCCCGGCAGAGGCAGCGTTACATGGACCACAAGCCAGTTCTCCAGGCAATGAGAACTGTTGTTGTGAGCTTGGAAATGAAACAGACAGTGAGCTGAAAATGTCCCAAACCCTGCTCATGTGCAACTTTTCATTTCTGATCACTTCAGCCCTTGGAATCTGACAACAAAAACATTCCTGATTTGGAAGGAGATGTCAACTTGCAAGTGTAGAAAAACTGTTAGCTGCATTGAAGCCAGGCAGGACATGAACATACAATTGTCTAATCCACAGTCAGACACGTTATACATTACACCACTGGCCCACTGTGTGCAAGCAGTTTCTTGTCAAATTGTGATGTTAACATGGACCAAGGTGGAAATGTGATTCAGGAGGTGAGCACCGGCAAAGGGAATCTCTGTTACTGCTTCAGTTCAATGGGCCCCACTTTGGAAAGCAGTAAATTTCACTTGCAAAAGAAACAAGTTTGTCCTCAGATGCCTGCTTCACTGTCACCTCTTTCTCCACTGAGACTTGCCATCATTTTATTCAGTTACTGTGCGAGTTTATGAACCAATCCAGTGAACATAGTTTCAGACTATTACTAACCCTAAAACTTCATCAGGTGAAGTGGATGTATGTGACATATTCGCAGCAAACACCCTTTGAAAACATGGACTGAAATCGATTTCATAAAGAACCACCCCCGTACTCTCCCGAACATTAAACAAAATCATCAGAGGCAACAACGGCTCTGGCAAGAATCACGCCAGCAACTTCTCACATTTCCAACAGCCACCTGATATGAGAATCAGACCACAAGACCAATGACGCAGTCTGCTGCCTGCCCGCAGCAGGAGTTAATATCTGACACCAACAGCCCCAAGTTAAGAGAATCTGAGTGAAACACTCACTCACTGACAGACATCCCCAACGGCCCTGAGTTGCGGGGCTGCAGACAGTACAACGTGGAAGGGAGGGTTAATAATGAGCCATTGTTTCTCCCCCACCCGCTCCCTCACAGAGACAGGGAGAGTGACGTCATAAACCCATGGTGTCATTCACATTCACGTTCAGCCCATCGAGCCCACAGCGACTGTCTGCCTCTTGTATTTCTCTGTAGTTATTCACAATCGGTGATATCTGTCCCTAATAATGGTGAACTCTGTCTGTGTCATTTTGCAGTCTCTGACATCCTGATCGTTTTGTCATTCACATCTGAAACAGCATGGGGAGTTACTGCCAGGCATGAAAGCAAAAACTGCAAGTGATGTGCTCCTGCTGAAACAGTTTATCCCCATCTCAGAGTGGAAGATTTACAATTCAGTTCGAATAAGACCATCAGACCTTCACAAGTGTATCAGCTCACCTGTGTGAACTTGGCCAGTGCATCCACATGACATTCTTATTTCAGATGAAGCTGAGGGAAGTAGAGAGCTGATTAAAATGTATGGT
Source organism: Stegostoma tigrinum (assembly GCF_030684315.1). Lineage (NCBI taxonomy): Eukaryota > Metazoa > Chordata > Chondrichthyes > Orectolobiformes > Stegostomatidae > Stegostoma > Stegostoma tigrinum. The sequence continues at coordinate 36,824 of NW_026728155.1, forward strand.
ACAGGCCAAAACACTCACACAAAGCAAATGGCAGAGGATAGTTTTGACCCATTGACCTTTGGGTTATGGGCCCAGCACACTCCTGCTGCACCACTCTGCTACCTTGCTACATTGTGTTGTCAGGCTAGTATTCAGTTTTTCATCTGGACTGCAGCATTTTCATTCAAGGATGATGTTAAAATGTCTTCACTGTTGTTTAGGCACACAGACGTGTCACAGCTGTGTAATATAATCTGTCTAATTTCTCACATTCTGTTGGTCGATCTATAATTTCGCTCAAAATCACAAAACTTGTCACAGCTCAGACGGAGGCCATGCACCCTACCTTAGTTATGCTGCGTCTCCACAGTAAGCAAATAATTCTCTCTTTTAGTATCAATCTTTTGCCTTCTCCCTGTAACATCTCCATGCTCTTCATGACTTGGAAAGCTTCATTCGGATCACTTTACAGCCTTCTGTTCCCCAAGAACTGTCTAATCTTTCCAACCCACCTTCATTTCTGACACACAGGTACATTTTAAACCTTCAATATTTGGACCTATCTTCGATGCTCCATACTCGCAACCCCTTCAATGCCTTCCAGAAACAATTCGTTTGCTGCAATCTGACCTGTTTTGTTCTTCCAGTCGCCTCTTTGTCTACTATTCACATGAACTTGTTCAGTGCTATCACCAATCACTTTGCGTTCCTACTTTCTGAAATTTCACACTCACAGTTGAGAAATACTTCAGCCTAAGGATCCATTCAGAGTCGGATTGCCTCTGTGAACCTTCTAAAACTCTTGTTCTTCCTTTGAACAAGTGTATCCCTTGGCCATGTTCATTGCAATGGGACATCTACCCTATCCCAAAGTCAGGCAGTTTGACTTCACAAACGAAGCTGACTACAACTGATTAGTGGTCTCCACCACAGAAAAAGACAGTTCAGCCCATCGGGTCTAACCAGTTTAACTCAATACCTTGATTGTTCTCGGAACAAAACCAAAATTGCTGGAAATGTTCAACAGGTCTGGCAGTATTTGTGATGAAAAATCAGAGCTAACGTTTCGGGTCGGGTGATCCTTCCTTAAAACTGACTGTTTTTGTCTTATTTCCCAGCACATGGCTCACAGCCTCACCATGGTTGGACCTGCAATTGGATATCTTAAAGGTCTAATGTTTATGAAGGTTTGTGCTCGTTCTGCAATGGCACGTAGTGAATTGCCTTCTCCCAGCATTGGTGGGCGGAGTGAAAAGTTTTGTTCCCAATGCTTTGATTCTTGTCACAAGCGAAATGAAGAGAGTAAGCAGCCCTCACATTTGATCCCAGATTTCCCCCATAGTCAGCAAGATTTGGAGCAGCACAGGAAAGCCCCCCCCCCCCCTTGATTTTAAATCCATTGCCTTAACCACTTGCCCATGACGACTGGGACAATGGTGATACCATGTATCTTTTCAGGTCGCTTTCCGTGGCTTGTTGAGCTGTGGCAGAATAAATTACTGCTGGGTTTTTTAATCCAATAACTTCACAGATTTCTAAAATTTTAAATTTGGTACATGGTGATTCTGGTTGTTTCATTTCAATAGATAAAATAAACGTTCATTCACAAGCAAAATATAAATTGCAGGAAAAAAAACTCAGCAGATCTGGGAGCATCTATGGGCCACAAATTTGAGTCAACGTTTCAGAACTTCTTCAGAACTCTGTTTTCTCCTTTCTGTAGTGCAGTTTGTGTTTTTGTTTCTGATTCCAAGCATTCCCAGCTCGTTATGGCAGCGAGGAAAACAACATTGAAATACCTTTGAGGCCACTCACCAGACAAGGTTTCCGTTTGGGCAACATTTTCCTGACTGCATTAAAACCCATAACTGTACAGTCAAAAGGGAACTGGGAGAGTGAGAACAGCACTTGTTCCTTCCTCAGTGGCCTCAAACCGACAGCTTCACATTTCACAGTCAAACGCGACAGCCAATTGCACCATAGAAAATTGCAAGCTCTTGCAAGAGCCCTTAAAGCAGGCTTGGAGTGAATTCAAACTTCCAACTACTTCACTTGGAATGGTAATTGTCTGTAACAGCTGTACTTTTCCAAAATTGAAAAATGGAAAGAGAAACAGAGATGAGGCTTTGAGTCCAGCTGGATTCTTGTTCAGAACACGTGTTCCCTGAATATCAACACATTGCCCTACCTGAGAAAACATGAGCTTGTTTTGACAGAAACATCGAGAGCAGGATTTAAACCTGTGCAGGGAAACACCAATAGATTTCTAATCCATCACCTTAAACACTCAGCCATGACTACAGTCTGCTGACTGACTTTTAATATTTGTCATGAAATGTATCTGACCGGAAAGGCAAGTTTGCGATTTGTGATATGTGTGTCATGACCCTGCTATTTACTGTCACCCTGCACTTGATCAGAACGGAGTCGGCTGTTTTGGGATTGAATTGAACTAAACACATTGATGAACAATAGAGTGGATGGAAAGGATCCATTTCCATGAGCAGAGCGATTAATTATCAGGGCAATGGATTGAGAAAGAATTATGTCCTTGTATTTTAATTGCACCTTTCACTGCTATCTAAATCACAGCCAATGAAGTACGTTTGGAGCAGATTCGTCTTTGGCAAATCTAACGTGTAAATCAGGGCAGTTGGTTTAATGAGAGGTTCAAAACCAAAATGCTTTAAATACATTCAACTGGTGCTGGAGATGCCGATGAGTTCACACTGAACTTTGGAGGCTGGTTGTGCTCTGATTTATACTCGGGTGTGTTATCTCAGGGAAACGAGTTGCTGATTTAAATCAGAAATAAGATGGATGTTCGCACAAACTGGGAGAAGCAAATCTGTGAAAATCTTGAAAACAGAGTCTGTCCTGGCTCAGTATATTCAAGGCTGAGACAGACATTTAATCATTTTGGTTGTCAAGGGCCACGTGGATCAGGCAGAGGAGCGATGTTGAGGATTACCAAATCAATCATGACCTCATTAAAAGGAGTAGCTGACCTGATTGGCCAAATGGCTTCCATCTGCTCCAATTGCTTATCTGTCATGTGGAAGAAGTTAGAGCTCAATGTCCAGGAAGATGTAGCAGAATATTCACCAAAGATGACCGCCGTCAAAATGAGTCAACATCATTTTCTGAAAAGAAACCTGCCTTGACAATTTTCCAAGAGTTGTTTGTTAATATTAAAAACAGATTTCATAAAGGAAGCCCATAGGTGAAGTGTACTTGACTTTTACAGACCACTCAAAAAGGGGACCTTTTACATGACATAGCACAGGATCAGAGTTCAGTGTGTTGGGTAATAAATATGCATGGACTTCCTATTGTTTAATTAACAGAAGACACAGCATTGGGATGAGTGTTTTTATTTTAATTTGAAATACCCATCTCCACAACCCAACCACCGTACTCTTAAGTACACTATTTGATGGGCACTATTCTCTAGGAGATCTTTTCAGTTGATGTAATTCATTAAACCTGCCACATTGTACATTAATATAACTAAATTAGCCACATCCCTAATCCTACCCCCCATGTATCTTTTGCCTGTTTGGAAAGTTACGGAACATTTTTCTCTGAAAGTTATCACCTTCAGCCAAGCAATGTCCTTGTGCTTGTTTGAAAGTTCTGGCGATGAAGCATTCTGCCAAATGACTTTGGCAGTCCGCATGGGGAACCACACGATGGGATCCACCCTCTCCTTTTCCCGAAGGGTCTCGAGGATACTATGTGCTGACCACTGCCTGACGGCCTTGTGGTCAAAGGTGTTTCCTTTCAAAAATTTCTCCACAAAGGACAGGTGGTACGGAACGGTCCAAGTACTCGGAGCGTTCCGCGGCAACGAGGCCAGGCCCATCCTTCGCCACACCGGGGACAGGTAGAACCTCAGTAAGTAGTGACACTTGGTGTTTGCGTACTGAGGATCTATGCACAGCTTGATGCAGCCGCACACAAAGGTAGCCGTCAGGGCGAGGGTGGTGTTTGGTACGCTCTTTCCCCCATTTTCCAGGTCTTTGTACATGGTGTCCCTGCGGACCTGGTCCATCCTCGACCCCCAAATGAAGTGGAAGATGGCCCGGGTGACCGCAGCGGCGCAGGTCCAGGGAATAGGCCAGGGCTGCGCCACATACAACAGTACCAAAAGCCACTTGCACCTGACAAACGGGTTCTTACCCGCGATGAAGAGGGACCGGAGCGTCCACCTGCCCAGCTTCTGCTTCAATTTGGTGATATCCTCCTCCCAAGTCTTAGTGCACGCCCCAGCTCCACCAAACCAAACACTCAGCACCTTCAGGTAGTCTGTCCTGACGGAGAAGGGGATGAAGGAGCGGTCGTCCCAGTTCCCGAAGAACATGACATCGCTCTTACCCTTATTGACCTTGGCACCCGAGGCCAGTTCAAACCGACGATCGGTGCAGAAGACGGCGACATCGTCCATGTACAGGGAGGTCTTGACCTGAAGGCCTCCGCTGCCTGGGATAGTCACGCCCTTCAGGCTCATGTCCTTCCTGATGGATGCGGCAAAGGGCTCCACACAGCACACGAACAAGGCAGGAGAGAGCGGGAAGCCCTGCCTGACTCCAGATCTGACAGGAAAACTGTCCAATTCCCACCCGTTGATCGAGACTGCACCAACAATGTTGATGTAGAGCAGCCGGATCCAATTGCAGATGCCCTCCCCGAACCCCAATTTGTAGAGGACGTCCCTCATGTAAGCATGAGAGACCCTGTCGAGGGCCTTCTCCTGGTCCAGGCTGACGAGGCAGGTCTCCACCCGCCTGTCCTGCACGTAGGCGATCGTATCCCTGATGAGCGCGAGGCTCATAGCTACCTTCCTGGCCGGCACAGCACAGGTTTGGTCAGGGTGAATCACCGACTCCAGGACAGACCTGCCCCGGTTGGCTATGACCTTGGGCAGGATTTTGTAGTCCCCGTTTAATAGTGAAATGGGACGCCAATTCTTAATTTCTTCCCTCTCCCCCTTCCTCTTGTAAATGAGGGCGATGATGCCGTTCCTCATGGACTTGCATATTTCCCCTGCCCGAAGCGCACCATCGTATACCTCCAGCAGGTCCTGGCCCACCAGGTCCCACAGAGTGGAATACAGCTCGACTGGTAAGCCGTCACTCCCAGGAGTCCAATTCCTCTCCAAGGACTTGAGGGCTCTGGTCAGCTCGTCCAGGGATATCGGCCTTTCCAGCCACTCCCTTGTGCCATCGTCTAAGACCTCTATGATAGACGACAGGAAAGACTCAGAGGCCATGCTGTCCGTGGGCTTCGTGTCGTACAGTCCGGCATAGAATGATCTGCTGATCCTCAAAATGTCGGGCCGAGATGACGTCACCGAGCTGTTGTCCTCCTTCAGCCGGCTGAACACAGAGGTCTCTTTGTGCACCTTCTGAAAGAAGAAACGCGAGCACGTCTCGTCCTGTTCCATGGAGCAGACCCTGGACTGGAATATTATCCTGGAGGCCTCCACGGCGAAGAGCGAGGCTTGCTGGCTCCTCATCTCACGGAGGTCCTCCGTGACATCGACCCCCATCAACTGCAGAAGGAGCAGGTTCTGCACCCTTTTCTGGAGTCGCAAAGGCTTTCCCCGCCTCTCTCTTGCCTTCTGAACACCCTTGAGGACAAAGAAACTCTTGATGTTCTCCTTCACTGTCTCCCACCAATCGCCCTGAGACTCAAAGAGGGGTTTCATGATTCTCCAACTGGCGTACTCCCTCTTAAGCTCTTCGGCGTTCTCTGAGGTCAGCAGAGTCGTGCTGAGCTTTCACGTCCCCTTGCCGGCCGGCTGGTCATCTTGTAAGTGACAGTCAGCCAGCAGGAGGCAGTGGTCAGAGAAGAACACCGGCTCGACGCCGGTGGACCTGACCGAGAACGCCCGTGACACAAACAGGAAGTCTATCCTTGAGGGAATAGGCCCGTCTGGCTGCGACCAGGAGTACCTCCACTGCGCTCCGTATGCAGGGGTGCTGAAGACGTCGAGCAGCTTGGCGTCCTTCGCCGTGCCCATCAGGAATCTGGACGTGATGTCCAGTTGACTCCCCCCACCCGCTGTCCCCACGCCATTTCTTCCATCTGCATCGATGATGCAGTTGAAGTCTCTGCCTAGGATGACTGGCCTGGACGTAGCCAGCAGGGGTGGAAGCTGCTGCAGGACGGCCAACTGCTCACTCCGTACCGCTAGGGCGTACACGTTGATCAGCCTCAGGGGAGCATTCCTGTAGGTGACGTCAGCCACTAGGACGCCCCCCAACCACCTCCTGAACTTGGGAGATGGTGAAGTTGCACCCTTGCAGCAGAATAGCCAGGCCCGAGGAGCGACAGTCATTACCTCCAGAACGAAGGCCCACGGGTCCAGGTGCCGGACCATTTCCCATACCTGCCGAGGTGCAGTATCCTGCACTCCTGCAGAAACAGGAGTTCCGCCTTGATGGTGGTCAGGTAGGCCAACGTGGACACACATCTTGCGGTGGACTTGACAGTGCGCACATTAATGCTCGCAACTCGTACCCCCATTGTGGGCAGTGACCGCAGTACCGTCCCCAAGTCCAAGGTCCAGCCCCTCCATCTGTCCCTTCATGCCCATTGCCCGGGCTAACTGCTGGACGCTCTCTGGGTTCAGGAAACCATCCGTGCTGCCTTCCGGGTGCATCACCCCGTCGGGGGTACGGAGGCAGGAGAGTCCAACTCTGGGTCAGGCTGCGGACGCGGTGTTTCCTCCTTCCCGCCTGGACGTTCCGGGGGGCCCTCCAGTGCCTCAGCGGCACGTGTCGGAGGGAGCCTCAGGATGCCTCCCGTCACCTGGAAGCGGGGTGCTGCTTTCCTTCTCCCTTGAGATCTTTAACTTCTGCTTCAGGTGGGCCCTTTCTGAATCCCCCTCGTCAGAGGAGCTCTTATAGCCCGCCCTGTAGCTGCCTCTTCCCCGCCTGATGGTTGCAGTTCCTGGGCCTGCCGACGCACCTTCCTCCTCGCTTTCTGTACCGTCGTCCACTCCCCTGGGTCGCCTGTCACCGTGTCCATCGACTCCGGGTTGTTGTCGGGGAGCAGAGCCTGCAGGGGCGCTTGGCTGGCCTTGGGCCCATCCTGCAGGGCTGGGAGCTCCTGCACGACCTGGCCCTCCTGCACATTAGTGGGGTTCTTGCTGGGCCCTGGTGCCTTCCTCTCCTCTGGCGGGGGGGGGCTGGCCCCGCATTGCCCCTGCCAGCGACCTGGGCGTAGGTGGTCTCCCGCTGCGGGCATGCCCTATAGAGGTGGCCCACTTCCCCGCAAAGGTTGCAGCTTGTCTCTTGTGGGCAATCCTTTGCAAGGTGTCCCTCCTCCCTGCAGATTGAGGCTTTGCATTAGGCCGCCATGACCTGACCTACCACAGGCATGGCAGACTTTAGGTTGCCCTGCACAGGCCAGGTAGCCCTTCCTCCTGCCGATCGCGAAGCTGGACAGTGGGTGTACGAAGTTCCCGTCTGCGCCCATCCTCAGCGTCACCTTGACCTGCCTCTTACTGGTCCAGGTGCCAAAGCGGTCCATGATGTCAGTTAGGTTCCCTTCCACCTTCACGTACCTTCCAAGGAAGGTCAGGACATCAACTGCTGGCACATGCGGGTTGTGCATGTGTACAGGCACCATACAGCTCCTCTGTGCTGGCATCACAAACAGCGGGACAGCGGTCAATACAGAGAGAGGGTCCTCACCTCCTTTCTCCTTGAAAACCTCCAGGAAGCGCTCGCAAAGCTGGGCACTCCTGAAGGTCACATCGTAAAAGCCTCCTCCGGGGAAATCCTGCAGGCATTAAATCTCCGCAGCAGCGAAGCCACAACAGTCCAACAGGACCCTCTTCACGAAGAAGGTGCGGTCCACAGGTGCACCTTCATCCACCTTCTTCACGGAAACACGGATGGTGTTCCGGACCCCCTGACCTGGGGCACGAGCACTCGCCGCAGCCATCGTTGCATGTTGGCTGCTCCCCTGAACCAGCATTAGGCCGAAGCCAGCATTAAGGTCCACTGGTCGCAAGGGTGCACAGCCAACCCAACGTCCTCCGTTCACCTCCAAGATAGCACTCTCCTCCTCTCAGTCCACAGAAGAGTGGGTCTTTATTTTGTTCCAGATGTAAACTGGTTCACTGAGGTTGAAGGTTTGTTCTCAGATGTTTTGTCACCATTCTAGATGACATCAACAGTGAGCCTCCCACAAAGCACTGGTGTTATGTCCCGCTTCCTATTTATCTGGTTCGGTTTCCTTGGGTTGGTGATGTCATTTCCTGCGTTGGTGATGTCATTTCCTGTTCTTTTTCTCTGGCTTTTGGCTTTTCTTTTCTTTGGCTTTTGGAGCCAATCTGACATCCCCTGAGAAAAGGAACAGGAAATGACATCACCAACGCAGGAAATGACATCACCAACCCAAGGAAACCGAACCAGAAAAATAGAAAGCGGGACATGACAACAGCGCTTCGTTGGAGGCTCACTGTTGATGTTACCTAGAATGGTGACTGATTGTCTGGGAACAAACCTTCCAGCTCAGTGAACCAGCTTACATCTGGAACAAAATAAAGACACACTCTCTTGTGGACCGAGTGGAGGAGAGTGCTGTGTATGGAAGTGGAAGGAAGACGTCGGGTTGGCTGTGCACCCTTGCAACCAATGGATCTTAATGCTGGCTTCGGCCTAACGCTGGTTCAGGGGAGCAGCCAACCTGCAATGACGGCTGCGGCAAGTTCTCGTGCCCCAGGTCAGGGGGTCCGGAACACCATCCGTGTTTCTGTGAAGAAGGTGGATGAAGGTCCACCTGTGGACTGCACCTTCTTCGGGAAGAGGGTCCCGTTGGACTGTTGTGGTTTCGCTGCCGCGGACATTTACTGCCTGCAGGATTTCCCCGGAGGAGGTTTCTACAATGTGACCTTCAGGAGTGCCAAAATTTGCGAGCGCTTCCTGGAGGTTTTCAAGGAGGAAGGAGGTGAGGACACGCTTTCTGTATGAACTGCTGTCCCGCTGTTTGTGATGGCAGCGCAGAGGAGCCGTATGGTGACTGTACACATGTACAACCCGCATGTGCCAGCAGTTGATGTCCTGACCTTTGTTGGAATGTACGTGAAGGTGGAAGGGGACCTAACCAACATCATGGACCTCTTCGGGATCTGGACCAGTCAGAGGCAGGTCAAGGTGACGCAGAGGACGGGCACTGACAGGAACATCGTACACCCACTGTCCAGCTTCGCTATCAGTGGGAGCAAGTATACCTGACCTGTGCAGGGCAACCTAAAGTCTGCCATGCCTGTGGTAGGTCCGGTCACGTGGCGGCCGACTGCAAAGCCACCATCTGCAGGGAGGAGGGACACCTTGCAAAGGATTGCCCACAAGAGACAAGCTGCAACCTTTGCGGGGAAGCGGGCCACCTCTATAGGGCATGACCCACTATCACTCGTATCCTTACATACAGATAAGGAAGGAGACCACTTTGATTGGGACAACACATCCCTCCTAGGACAAGCCAAACAGAGACATGCACGAGAATTCCTAGAAGCATAGCATTCCAACCGGAACTCCATCAACAAACACATTGATTTGGAGCCAATCTACCATCCCCTGAGAAAAAGAACAGGAAATGACATCACCAACCCAAGGGAACCTAACCAGATAAATAGAAAGCGGGACATAACACCAGCGCTTCGTCGGAGGCTCACTGATGATGTTACCTAGAATGCTGACGAAACGTCTGAAAACGAACCTTCCAACTCAGCGAGCAAACTCACATCCAGAACATTTGGGCTGCTCCAGAGTGATCTGTATACCAGGATAAACAGGAAAAACCAGTCTTCAGCAGCCACACTGAGTCTGGCTCCATTAGGCCGACAGTCAACTCTCTCAAACCACCATTGCCCCTTCACTTTCCATGATCTCCCCTGTTTTTGTCTGAAATAAATTGTACATCAGGCAAATGCAGCTGACATTGCTGATGTAGAACTGGGATATAGATTGAAGCGATACCGCCTGATCTATGACATAATTCGACTTCTAAAGGTCAGTCAATATTTCAGAGTTATTATTGCAAATTTTAACCACGAACACGCCATGGCATTGATGGCACTGAATACTAATCAGCAGACTACGAGGGGCGATGTATATCTCTATCACCCTGGTCACTGCCTGATTCAGCATTACATCTCTCATCCTTCGGCACATGATCCCCTCGGCTCCATCACGGTGTTGTCGCATTGTCTTGGTTTATACTGCACAGACTATCCTGCCATCTATTACATTGCAGTTTCTAATGCATGAAACCCTACCTTACAGGGCACAGCCTCGGCTCTGTAGCGCAGTATTGAAAGCAATGGTCTTGTAAAGCACCAGTCATGAGTTTACTTCTAACTGGAGGAGATGAGAATGTTTGTACAACTGCGGCACCCAACATCTGAAAGAGGACTTTCAATACTGTCTGAAATTATGCCAGTGTCATTTCCTCCACAGGCCAGCAGTGAGGTGAGGTATTATAAACTGTAGGTTGACAAGTAAACAATGGGGGAGCAACACGGAGAGGGGAGTGGCCGAATGCTTTATTTCTTTGCTGTAATCAGATTCTGGTTTTGAAGTGTGAAATGGGACAATATAACCCAAATGGATGAAATCCTACTTTCTGGAGGTTGGTCTCTGCTGAGGCCTTTGTCACCTTCTGCGAAATGTGTCTGTGTGCTACCTTCTGAGGGTGAACATGTGGCCCACTTCCCCAAGGGAACGTGAGCATCTCAAACGGCCGGCCCATCGTCTCGTAGCACACAAGGCTATGGGCAAAGGCTGGAAACTGGGTCGTTGAGCCCCTTTCTGTGCTGTAAAAACACGATGATTCAGTCATTTTGCAGGAGAAACAACTGTCGTAGAAAGAAAAAGAAAGCCAGAAGTTGTGCCATTAAGAAACGATGCACACATATCCACCACTATCCCTGGTGGTCTAGTGGTTAGGATTCGGCGCTTTCACTGCCGCAGCCGGGATTCGATTCCTGGTCAGGAAATCAAGTTTTATTTTTCCTGATGGTGACAACGCAAAGGCAGTGCAGCTCTGTCTGCAATCCTTTCAATGTCAGTTCCTGTTCCCGAGAACATCAGGGTCCATATTCCAGCCGCTTAAAGAGGGGAAAGGTGCCTTAGCCATCACTGCTCAGTCAGGCTACTCACCTTTGTGTTGTGTTGTTAGCAGGGACATCAGCTGTAAGGGGAACATTCACAAAGTACACAACCAGCAAAGATAATCACAGTCGCTACTTCAATTCAATTGCCTCCCCTTTGTGACGCAGTGAGTTTCACTGCCATTTGTCGGCAGGAAGCTACAATTCACCCGATCGAGTCTGCTCAGCCAGTCAATGAGATCGCTGCTGATCTGATAAATGTCAACTCTGCTTTCATGCTTTTCCTCCATAACCTGAGGTAAACTTGAGCCTAATCACAACATCATATATTACCGATATTTTTTGGAAGTTCGGATGACATCAGTGATCTGTGCATGTTTGCAAAAAATTGAATAATATGAAATGAGTGAAAAATTCCTTCCCACAGTTCAACCCAGTGCAGGGTCAGCCATATGACAAAAGTACGAGAGCAAAAACGTTACCTCTATTTCTCCCAGCACAGATTTCTCTCTTGACGAGTTGAATATTTGCAGCATTTTTCATTATAATTGTGACATTTTCATGGACAGATCCTCACTCCATCCACAAATAACTGTGATTCCAAAAACTATTTTGCCTCAGATTAAAATTGTTGTGCATCTTTTCAAACAGCTTGAGGTCCCAATAATCCCTGCTCCATGTCAATAGAAGCTGCTCCGGGTGAGATTGGAGCTCACAGACTCGGCATTTCACGCGTCTCTACATCATCACAGAAGGATCGCGCACTCACCAATTGTGTCGCTTCTATCTGTATCAGCCTGGTCACTGTCTGATTCACCATTGCATCTCTCATCCTTCTGCACAGCATACCCGTGGCTCTATCTCGATTTTGTCACATTGTCTTGGCTCATAATGCACAGACTATCCCGTCATCTACTATCACAGCATATGTCTGCACGCTCATTGCCATCCCCATTTCCGGTTATATCTTCGCGCTGGGTCACTGAGTTTCCCTGGATCTGGGCCTGGGAACTGCGATTTATATGGTTGTATGCAGCAATGGTTACTTCCTTTTGTGAGGGAGCTGATGAAATATCCAATGTTAAGCTAGATTACTATTGAAAGGTATATTTCAACAAGAGCCAGCACTATACACTGAGTCTTTGATATTTTGTAGAAATCTATCAATCTCAGTCTTCAATATAATCATTGATGGAATCGCCACAGTCCCTGGTAGCATCGTAATTACAGATTCCAGCCCTCTGTGAATCTCCACATTACAGTGCACTGCATGGAAAGAATTCCAGTTGTCGATCTGGTGCTGTTCCTGACATATCCTCAGCCACTGTAGTTATTGCTTGTTGCACACCAGTGAACTCATGTGGTGCCGTGATCGTCTTGTGGTTAGTACTCTGTGTTGTGGCCACAGCAACCTCGGTTCGAATCTGAGACATGACAGTGGATGCTTGCTGTATTTTGCTTTACTCCTTGTGCCATGGGCCACAGAAATACAGCAAGTATCAAACATTTTTACGTGAAAATATTCTTTGAGGTGGTGACAATCATCTCTCAACCCCGGCTCTCTCACATATCTGCATTTGATGTGTCAGAATTCAAACCACTTCGAGAATTTTCTCCCTCGCACAATCACTAAATCTCCTTTACATCCCTCGCTCCACTTCACTGAGACACTGCACAATCTAACATCCATTTTCACATTGACATTGTTCATTCTGTCTTGTTGCAGTCTGTGTTGGTGAATGAACGTGGCCTGTCTCACCACCAGGAACTCTAAACCAGATGAAATATTTAGATACTGGAACGGTCAGATCAAGACTCATGGAGCGGCTTTTACTGACATGGACCAGTGATTATTGGAACATCAGGCCTAGGAAAATGACCAATGGCAATAATGAGCAACATGGACTGCATCAGAAAAGACCAGTTTCTGTGGCTTTCTGCAGCATTCATTGTATTTGTTCATTTTGCGAGAGTGAGAGTATTGGGGGCAGTTCATTAATTCACATTATTGTGGGATGTGGTAGCACCAGAAACTGTGCCGAAGAGATTTACCAGGATATTGTCTCAGCTGAAGAGTTCCGTTATGAAGCGAGATCGATCAGACTGTGGTCGTTTTCCTCAGAGCAGAGGAGATGTACAAAATAATGAGGATGGACTATCTAAACGCTTTCCCTTGAGGGAGGGATCAATCACCAGGGACCATACATTTAATATAAGAGGAAGGAAGTTTTCAGTAAACTTACAGAAAATCGCTTTTAGCCAGTGGATGTTTGGAATCTGGAAGGCACTGCCTGCAAGTGTCCTAGAGGCAGATATCCTTATGACTTTAAGAAGCATTCAGATGTGAATTTGTGATGCTGTGGCATTGATGATTATGGGCGAAGCAATAGAAGTAGAATTTGAATACTGAAGCGATTGTATGTGATTGGTGCACATGTAAAGGGCTTCAGGGGCATTTGTACCTGATGCCCTCATTAGCATTGTGGTCAGTATCCCCACCTTTCACGAGGGAAACCAGGGTTCAATTTCCTACTGGACCCGACCCAAGCATTTTTGGGGTCTTTCAGCAAAAGGGACCCAGCTTCGATTTCAGCTTCAGCTGATGTCAGCATAGAGTTTGCACATTCTCACCATGTGTGCGTCTCAGTGCTTCACTTTCTTCCCATGGTCCAAACATATGCAGGCTAGGTGAATTGAACACATAGAACACAGAAGAGTACAGCACGGGCTCTTCAGCCCACAATGTTGTGCCAAAATATTATCCTACTCGAAGATCAAACTACCTTGCATACTCTATATTTTACAATCATCCTCACAACTGTCCAAGACTCGGTTAAACGTCCTGAATGTATCTGACTTTAATACCACCGCCGACAGAGCATTCCATGCACCCACCACTCTCTGTGGAAAGGACCTACCTCTGACATTGCCACAATACCTTCCTCCAATCACCTGAAAAGTATGCCCCCTCATAATAGTCACTTCTGCTCTGGGAAAAGGTCTCTGGGTATCCATGCTATCTATGTCTCTCATCATCTGATTTACCTATATCAAGACACAGCTCATCCTTCTTTTCTCTAAAGAGAAAAGCCTGAGCTCCCACAACCTTTCCTCATAAGACCTACCCTCCAGTTCAGGCAGCATCCTGGTAAATCTCCTCTGCACCCACACGGAAGCTTTCACATCATTCCTGTAATGTACTGAATACAATATTCCACTTGTGGTCTAACGAGTGTTTTAAGCAACTGCAGTATATCCTTGTGGCTTCTAAACTCAATTCCCTTGCCAATAAATGCCAACGTACCATACACCTTCTCAACAACACTATTAATTTGGGTAGCAACTTTGACGGGTCTATCGATGTAGACCCCAAGGACCCTCTGTTTCTCCACATTAGCAAGAACATTAGGTTAACCCTAAATTCTGTATTTAAAGTCAACCTTTCAAAATGAATGACTTCACACTTTTCTAGGTTGAATTCCATCTGCCACTTCTTTGCCCAGCTTTTCATCTTGTAAATGACCCATTGCAAACTCCAACAGCCCTCCACACCACCCACCATGCCACCAAACTTCGTGTCATCATCAAACATACTAACCCATCTTTCCACTTCCTCATCCAAGTCATTTATAAAGACCACAAAGAGCGGGGTTCCCAGAACAGATTCTTTCAAAACACCACTGATCGCCAAGCTTCAGGCTGAATAATTTCCATCTATTACAAAACTCTGGCTTCCATTCTGTATCCAGATAACCAAATTTCCATGAATCCCATGTCTCCTAGCTTTCTAAATGAGCCAGCCTTGGGGAACCAAATCAAATGCTTCTCCAAAATCCATATGCACCACATCCATTGCTTGATCTTCATCAATGTCATTTACCACATCCTCAAAGAATTCAGTAAGGCTTCTGAGGCATGATCTGCCCCTCAAAAAGCCGCACTGACGATTTCTAATCAAATTGTGCATGTCCAAATAATCATAAATACTGTCTGTCAGAATCCTCTCCACTAATCTGCCCACCACAGAATGACTGACACTTCTGTAATTCCCAGGATTATCCCTATTCCCTTTCTTGAACAAGGGAATAACATTTGCCACCCTCCAATCATTTGGTATTATTCCAGTAGGCAATGAGGACGCAAAAGTCATCACCAAAGGCAAAGCATTCTTTCCCCCGCTTCATCCTCCTTCCTGACATCAACCTGTTTGAGTGTATCTGTCTTTTTCATGCTATCTTCACAAATGTTATGGCCCCTCTCACTGGTGAATACTGAAGCAAAGTATTCATCAAGGCCCTCCTCTACCATGCCTGACTCTGAGCGCAAGTTCCCTCCCACTATCCCTGGTAGGCACCACTGTTACTCTCACCATCCTCTTGTTCCTCACATAAATATAGAATGCCTTGGGATTTTCCTTCATCCAACTGTGGATCCGTCGGGACTGTGAGAGGAGTTACAATTCCCCATCCAAGCTGCAAACACATCGGCGCAATCATATCAGGAAGAAATTGTTGACTTGCTTGATGTGTGAGAAGGCATTCACAGTGGTTTCACACTGGAAAGGGGCTGTTTCCCTGCTGTGGGAGTGGCAAGGAATTCATTCAGCCATCCCACCTGCTGGCACACCAATGGGTCCAAACTGGGGAGAGACCATTGACCTGCTCCGAGTGTGGGAAGGATTTCTCCCGGTCATCCAGCCTATTGAAACCCCAACAGGTTCACTATGAACAGAGTTAAATGTACAGATTGTGGGAAGTGCCATAAAAGCTCAGGGGGAACCGATGTACTTTCAACATGCTCACATTGAAGGGAGGCCATTCATGTGCTCTCACTGTGGGGCTGGGTTCAGGGCATCATTAACCCTCACTATACACCAGAAAATAGACACGCGGGAGATGTCATTCACCTACTCTGTGTATGGGAGAAAATTCACTCAGTCATCTTGCTGAAGAAGCACCAGTGGGTTCACAAGTAACTGCAGTAATTGGATATTTCTTTTGCTTGTTCATGGGATCATGGCATCTGAAGATCAGCAAGCTTTTATCATCGCTTCTAATTGCCCATAGGATGGTTCAGAATCAAACTAATTGATATAGCATGGATTCACATGGTGGTCAGAATAACAATGGTTCCCAGGCCCAATGGCACAGAGTTGATTTTCTGGTCTCTTGTCCTGTTTCTGGAACAATAGTGAATAAATTGGTGCAATTGATTTAAAAGTGAAAGGCTAAAATGTTGTTTTTCTCTCTGATTCAGCATACCCTGCTGTTTTCTCAGTTGTTATTGACAACCTCATGGCCCTCACGCCATCACCTGTTCCGGAGGGTGTTACAGGAAAGGGGGAATGGTCAACTGTATCTGGTCACTCAAAGGGTCACTGGACCCGAAAGGGTAACTCTGATTTCTTTCATAGATGCTTCCGGGCCTGCTGAATTTTTCCAGCAATATCTGTTTTTGCTTCTGATTTCCCTGCATTTGCAATTTGTTTGGAATTTTTTTTTCAATATTCACTTTGTTTGTTTCAGAGGAGCCTCATTGGTAGGTTTGGTCGGTTTTGGAACTTGAAAGTTCAGCCACAGATCAGGTACTGATCTAATTGAATGACAGAACAGGCTTGAGGGGCCGAATGGTCTACTTCTGTTCCGATAAAAGTTTTCCATCTGCAGCATGTGGCATTATGTCCTGTCACTCTTCACTTCACATTCCTGACTGTTACACTATGTGCTAATACTGGCTGAACAAATCTCCTGTGTTTGAACTCAGTCTGTTACTATTCAGTGCTCCATCTTCGCCTGCCCGGGTTTGACTCTCATCACAGAATTTTGTCTCGACTGCAGAAATTCACCAAAGATCCTCAGGCAGCACCTTTCAAACACATAACCACTTCCATCTGGAAGAACAAGGGCAGCAGATATATGGGAAGATCACCACCTCCTCGTTCCCCTCTAAGTCACTCACCATCCTGACTTGGAAATATATCACCGTTCCTTCACTGTCGCTTGGTCAAAATCCTGGAATTCCCTCCCTAATAGCATTGCGGGTCACCACACATCAGGAGGACTGCAGCAGTTCAGGAAGGCAGCTCACCACCACCTTCCCAAGGGCAACTACTGATGGGCAAGAAATTCTGGGCAGCCAGGGACACCCACATCCCACACATTAATTTAAAAAATACTGTGTGAACAGTCACAAGAGGAGGATCCTGGAGTCTCATTCCCCTGGAACAAAAACAAAGTTGCTGGAATAGTTCAGCAGGTCTGGAAGCATCTGTGACCTTCCTCCTTCCCCTGGGATCTATCAAATCCGTTTATGATTTCCACCTCCTCTTTCATTCTGACTCTTTAATTTCTCAATTTCCATCCACTCGCCTTTTGAGCTCTTCAAAAACCCCATTTGGGAAATTGAAAGAAAGCTGGAATTAACGCATGGAACTGGGACGTGGGCGGAAGAATGACGAGAAGCCACATCAAAGAAAGCTCCCATTCCAACAACAGAGCTTCTCAAAACACAAAGGCAGCATGAAAGCTTGAGCTGAAAGAACATGGTGATGTGTGGCCTGTCATGAGGAAAATGTGACCATTATCACAAATGGTTAAGATCACAGAATCCCGACAGTGCAGAAAGAGGTCATTCAGTGCATCCAGTCTGCACTAGCTCTCTATCCCACCCTACTCCCATGAACCCCACATTTACCGCAGCTAACCCAACCATGTAAACTGCACACTCGGGGACAATTTAGCGTGGCCAGTCCACCTAACCTGCATTTTTCAACTGTGGGAAGATCACAGTTTAGCTCTAAAGAAGCGAGATTGTGGATTAAGGCTCAAAAAACCTCAACTCTGAAACAACTTCATGGTTTTTGTTTCCAAAATTAAAATCTGGGGAAAGCTGCACCCACAACGATTTCAGTTTCTCTCTGGAGGAAGTGAATTTAAAACTCTGACCCGGGGGCGCAGTGAGCTGACAGAGGCCTGGGACCAGAAATGTAACAGATTCTGAGCAAGGTGGGGGTGAGACAAGGGCAAAAGGCACATGTCATGGGGGGAAGGCATGAGAGATTAAATTGCAGAAATGTTATTAGTCCCTCAAGGCTGCAGGGAATGGAGTTAGAGCTGGAAACGAAACAAATAAACAAAAGATGTGCCTGGAGCCAGGTGTGCAGTGGACCCAGACACAAATTGAAACAAGAAATGTAAACAAATTGGGGCAGAGTTCACAGTCTGACATTGTTGATCTCAATGATGAGGCCAGAAAGCTGTAAAGCCTGGCTCGTTCTATTCCAGCCAACACACACATGATGGGCCAAGGGTGAAACCTAGAGCTCAGAAAGGACAAGCTTAGGTGGCAAGGGGTGGAAATCGTATGGCAGCTAGCTTCAGACGTTACCGCCCTGCATAGATTTTGGAGTCTGCGCAGAAGAACACAAAAGACAGGGAGTACAAGTCCCTTTATAGATCAATATTTTTCAGACAATCCCTCTTCAAATATTGTGCTGTTGTTCTATTATTTCCCTCCAAAGTGCACAATGTCACATACATCCTCATTGCTCTTCATCTGCCAGATGTTTACCCAGTCATTCCACTTGTCTCAATTGCCTTGGAGAACCTTTATATCCTCCGCATCACTCACAGCCCCAGTTTTGTACTGTCAGCAGACTTGGAAAAATTGCATTTGATTCCCTCAACCAAACTTTTGATATGTTTTGTGAATATCTGGAATCTCTAATTTACACCATGAACCTTTCAATCCAACAAAAAAGCATCCATTTATTCTTGCTTACTGTTTCCTGTCAGCTTTCCCATTATGGCACCATATATTTGGTCCAATCCCATGTGTTTTACTTTACACATTGGGCTTGGGAATCTATCAAAAACCTTTCCAAAACTCCAAATGCATTGCATCTATTCCATCTCCAAAATTTATCTCCAGGTTGGTTTGTCAAATACGAATCCCAGATCATAAACCAACATTGGCTTTGTCTGTGCCCATTAAAACTGGTCGCAATAATTTCTCTAAATTAGTTTATTTGCTAATTTCATTCTACTTCTATTTCTCACCACACTCAGATTTCCTAGTATTGCTGAGAAGATTATCTTTATATCTTTTCTTCTGGTAATCAAAAACTGAAGGAGTTATGCCATACTTCTGCCATTTCCTTGTTATTTATTCTCCACTGTCTGGTTTCAGAATGTTTTCTCATGTGTTCCCAACTGGCATCCTTTTGGAAGCAATTGCAGTTCATTCTAATAGCCTTTGTTATTATAGTCTCCAGAAACACAACAATTCCTGCCCTATGCTGCTCAATGGTTGAACGTCCACAGCCATCCAATCACAGAAGCATGCCCATTCGTCCCACTTTCCTACACGAGGCCCGTAGCCCTGAATATTATGACACTTCAAGCGCTCATCCAAATACTGTTTAATGGGTTGTGAGGTTACCCGTGACAACTCCTCTCAGAAAGTGCATTCTAAACCCCAGCACTCTCTGGGTGAAAACAACACTTAAATTTTCTTTAACTCTCAAACGCTTCAATTTAAAAGTGTGCTGCCTCTTTCTTTGCCCTTTTACTGAAAGGAGCAGCTCCTTTCTTTTGACACTGTTCATACCTCTCATTCTTGTATATCTGAATGACTTTGGTTGTTATTTGGTTATTAATCCAAAAATGCACGTAATTCTCTGGGTCTCTGAGTTCAACTCCTGCCAAGTGAGATGTTGGAATTTGAATTCAAAAAAAGTCTGGAATTAAAAGTTGAATGGTGAAGGTTAAACCATTGGCAATTGTCAGGAAAACCGATCTGATTCACTCATAACTTGTAGGGAAGGAAACTGCCATCCTTCACTGCTCTGGCCTAAATGTGTCCCCACACACCCAATAATGTCACAGGCTCTAACTACCCTCTGGGCAATGAGGGATGGAATGACTGTTGGCTCAGCCAGTGAAGCCCACATCCTGTGATGGAACAGAGAAAAGTGTCCGGGCTGGTTCTGGGAGTGGAATAGAGAATGGGATATACCTAACCATTTCAGATGATCTGAAAATACCTACATTTAATGTTTTCTTTCTTATGATTGAACTCTTCAAACCCTCACTCCATTAACATTGCAGTGTGACCATACACACTACATCATGGTGGTGAAGACCCACTGTCCTGGCAGCACCCACAGCCTCTTCATTCAGAAGCAGGCAGCCATTCCCATTGTTTTAAGATCTTCATGTAGAAATATAGGATGATATCTTGGATAAAGGCCACGCCCTTGATACACACTCCAAAACACTCTCCTCCTCACGACTGCTCACCACCAACCAACCACATAAAAATATCCCGTGTGTACTGAGAGTAATGAGGCAACTCGGACCATCAGGGAGTAGCCATCAGGATGGTCGACCAATGCTTCCAATGTCTGAAAGTTTCAGAGAGAACCCTCTGGCACACACAGTATCACTAGGTCCCATAATCTCCTTCCACTCATGTAACATATAGCCTTTTGTTCTTCCTGAAAGTCTCACAGGTTCACAATTACCAACATCATATTTTATCTGCCAAATTGTCCATTGCTTATCCACTTACATTCTCTCTACCTCCTCCTGATAGCTTAATTTCCTGCTAATCTTAGCATCACTGACAAATATAGTTAGAGTACATTTTGTTGTGCTTCTCTAAACCATTGATACAGGACAATGCCCAAATATAATAGTTCACTTCCCAGCTGGCCTTCTCACCACCCCCGCCACTCGGATCAGGAGGCCGCCGACTCACGAGGTAAGTTTTTAAATGCAGAATATTGCCTTCCTGGCTGCCCCCTGTCTCGTGCTCTCACCACTCCCTCCAAAATCGTAAATCTGGATTGTAAATTGTTGATGACCTTACACTGGTCCCTGAGGAATTCCATTGGATACAGCTTTCCAATATAAAAGTAAGTAGTTATTTCTGCTCTGTATTTAATTTTAGAACCCAGGGCTCCCTGTTCCTGAGTAGCAGCCGAGAAAGATTGCATGGCCTCCTGTGTTGTGTAGCCGGCTGTTGAGGTGTTTCTGAGCTCTGCAATACACCATTAGGGACATTTGTTGTCAGATAATGAGGATGAGGTCGTATTGTCATTGATACTGATTCTTGAGCAACTAAAAGCTGAGAACAGAACATAGACTAACACTTGAGTAGAATGCTGCACTGTCAAAAATTGCAGCTGCAGCAATAAATCTAGTCTGCCCCCTCAATCGGGTTCTCAATTTTCCCCAGACATGTATTGAACAGGAGGGGAAATTTCTTGCTAGCCTGGTTTACTTTTGTCCCTTTAACAGTCCCACCAGTACAGATAATGTTAACGATTAATGATATTTTTGGCAGTGGGAGCTGTGTGGAAAAATTGCTGCAGTCCCTACACAATAAAATAAACAATTGTCATTGAGGGGTGACCTTATAGAGGCTTGTAACATTATGGTAAATCTGAGTAAAGAGTCAAGGTTTTTTCCCTAGGGTGGGGGGAATCCAAAACCAGAGGGCAAAGGGTAACATGAGAGGGGAAAGATTTAAATGCGACCTGCAGGGCAACTGGGTGATGTGTGGATGGAATGAGCCGCCAGAGGAAGTGGTGGAAGGTGGTACAATTACAACATTTGAAAGGCATCAAGTTGGACAAATGAATAGGAACGTTTGAGAGAGGTATGAACCAAATTGCTGGCAAAGGGGCTAGATTTATTCAGGATATCTGGACAGCATGGATGAGTTGGATCAAAGGGTCTCTTTCCATTCTGTATATCTCTATGACTCTATGACTGAATATTTCTAGAAATAACAATGATTGCCTGCCTGCCACTAAATTTTATCTTGAACTTTCCCAATTCATTACAGCTAACCTGGCAATCTAGACTCATGGATTCCATGATGTTTGACAGTAACAATTAAAAATTCAATGTTTATGTCATGTAATATGCAATATATTGTTGTCACTATTCCTCAAAAGCTCCTTCAGACCAAAGTTATTAATTAGCGTTTCTGACTGCACAACACTAAAGTCAAAATTACTTGGTCTCTGGTTTGTTTCACAACATTCTCTTCAACCTACCTCATATACACGTGTGGATTTTATTTTTTCATATCGTTAGCAGTCACTTACTTCACGGAGTTTACATGCAACTTGAGATAATCCATTATTACTTCGGATTCCACAATACTTGTGTATCTAATCTTCAAAGCATAAGTTGTACAAAATTTGTCCTACAGTTTTGGTTCAGTTATAAAACATGTTAATGTTTGCTTCTTCTTGCTGTTTGTAAGCTCCACCCAAACTGATTCAGTGGAATCTGAGGGGGTGGCCTGTGGTGTTATTAGTGATGGACTTGGACAAGACATTCAGTGGGGGCCACCTTGATGCTGAGATGATCTGATGAAACATCCAGAAATATAGGACGAGTATCTGTAACCATTCCATTACTGCCAGAAGAAGTGCCACTGTATTCTTTCTGCTCCTTCACACCCATTCTATATCTGTTATAGCAACTAACTCCGAACAAGGTTCACACTCTATCACCAAGCGAGGCTCAAGCTCTTACCACTCCCACTACTGAATGCAAAGCCTTTATTGCCTCACACTCTCTGTCACCTCAGCAACGTCCCTGCAAAAAATAAAACGCATGGAGTCAACACTGTGGACTGACTCACTCTGGACACCTCATCATTTCACCCAGCCTACACTATCTCTTACACCAGTGCCATTCTTTCACCCTCACTCACAACTGTCCCTTCCCTCATTCGAGGAGAAACAGCCTGTAGTAAGACAGTAAAAGCTAAGCCATATGGTACAGTGCCCGAAATCCATTCTCTTACCCATCCCACCCCCCACTCCCATTGTTGAGTGGACCCTGGCACAGGCTGGAGATGACCAGAATGATTTGTGTGGAGATTCTGAAAGATCAAAGCTCCACCAACTGAGATGTTTTGTTCAAATAACGGCAATTCTCACATTAAACCCACTGTCATTTCTGACATCAGTTGTCTCATCTCCAATATAGATATCTCATTGCACAGAGATGCAGATACAAAAATACACAGACTATTGGTAAACACCCCAATATACTAACACACACAATACATATACGGAGATAAACATACATACACACACATACACACACACACACACACACACACACACACACACACACACACACACACACACACACACACACACACACACACACACAGATACAATCAAGTGCAAATAGACGTAAACACACACAGAACCACACAGGCTGATTCATAGACGGATAACCATAGACACAAGTACACAGACACATAAACACATGCGCAAAGAGATACATGCACAGGTACAGACAGAGGTACAGAGACACCAGTATCTTTAAGACAGAAATAGATGGTTTTTCAGTAATAAGGGGATCAAGGGTTACAAGGGAAGGCAGGAGAATAATGCTGAGAAATATGTTAGACATTATTGAACAGCATATCAGATCCGATTGGCCAAATGGCCTAATTCTGCTCCTTTTTTATGTTTCCATGGTGTTACGCTATCTGATATTCTCTTTCCAAGAGAGCAGTGAAGGCTGAGTTTGATGCATATTTGATTGGAAAGAGTCAGTGGTAATGTGAGTCAGGTTTTGAGAGCCAAATGGTTTCTGGTTAGTCTACTTATTGTGTCCTTGTGTCTCAAAAGAGTTGGTGGTTTGATGTTAGGTGAACACATCTTTAACGTAACAGACCTCCATTGAAATAAAGATGTCCCTTCCTCTTTATTGTTGTGCTATCTGTGGTACCCTCATCCACAGGAAGCAGGGAAGCCTCGGTTATTGGAGATATTCATGGCTGAACTCGGCTGATCATTGCTGGACTGGACAGTCAATGTTTATTGGGAAAAAAATAGAACGGGACCGTCAGACACATTCAGATGGTCAGACACAATCTGATCAGCCATGAGCAAACAACTGCTGCACCTAACTGATGCCTTGTTCTCTCAAATCACCCCTCACGGCTGTTACAGAGTACAGGACCACTCCATTCAGCCAGCCAGGATCGTTACATACGATCCGTGTTCTCCATAGAGATCAGAAGCTGGTGGGAATCGTTAACTGATTTAGAACGAAGGTATTGTGGTTGTTGCTGGGATTGCAGATAACGTAGCACTCACTGCAGGGTCACACACCAGCTGCACATTAATGTGGTGAGATTTTATTCAAAGTCTTGACACCTCTCTCTCTCTCTCCCTCTCTCTCTATCTCTCTCTCTATATATACTTGGAGAGTGGGGGTGGGATTGGAGAAACATCCTCAGAGGCAATTAAACTATCCAAAATCATGCATCTTGAGAAAATAAAAAAAGTGAGTCATGGAATTTATCACTTTATTGGTGTCTGTTTAGAACATATAGATAGACCACAACCCTCAAGTTTAAATGTAATCATCTTTCATTTTCTCACAGTGCTACAGATTAATCTTCACTCACTCCTCATGGTACCATCATACTAGTGATTAGCCTGGTGAAGCTACATTCTCTCTGTGGCAAGGATATAATTCCTTATAAAAGAGAGAAAATCTGTCCAAAATTCCGAAAGTGCTGCCTCAGTAACACTCACAGGTTTTTCATAATATTTTGTTATCCTTACTTATCCATCTACAAAACAGACAACAACGGGAGGACACAGTACGACCTAACATACCGGCCACACTGCCCTACATCAAGAGCATATCAGAATTGACAACAAGACTCTGAAGAGCACAAGGAACCATGGTATCCCACAAACGCAAAGCCACTCTCCGACAAGGGTTAAAGACCCTATTCCCACAACATGCAGAACAAACATGGTTTACAAAATACCAGGCAATGAATGCATCAGACAGACAGGAAGGAAGCTAGCCATCAGACTTTTTGAACATCAGTCAGCAGCAAAACGGCACGATGAACTCTCCTTAATGTCTGTATATTCCGACAATGAAGGCTATCAATTTAATTTTGGCAAGGTAACCATAGGAGCTCAAGCCAAAAGTAGACGTGCATGGTTGGTCCTAGAGCCAAAACATCTGAACAAAAGCAAGTCTGCTTGGCGAGCAAGCCAACAACCTCATCCACAATCCAAGCTACAGATCTTTGTAAAAACCTCTCTGTTTATTTCCTGTGGTGGGTAAGGCCATTCCTTCTCTATGCATTGTAGCTGATATAGAATGTAAAAGCTCCTTGCGTATGTATGTCAGCATTAATAAAGCCAGCACCAGAGGTGCCTGTGGAGATGACCATCACTCTCAGGGAGAGACTCAGTGAGAGAGAATGCACTTGAAATAGGGAATTGCCACATGCCTGAATGGAAATGAGTTGTAGGAATATGGTAAACAGGCACCGGAAGGGAGTTATTTTCACTTTTGTTCTACTTTCATGTGATGTATGCAGCCCTGGTCATGCCAGCATGTTATACCTGTCCTGAACTGAGTGGCTGGTTCAGCTGTTCCACATAACAAGAACGAATAAAACAGTTTGCTGTGGGTGTGGGTGTGCAGTCACATGGAAGTCACATACCCAGGGAAGGGTGATGCATTACATTCTCCAAAGGACATTTGCTTGGGTTTTTTTTTCAAACAACAAAGATCATGGTTTCACTTAAATGTCGCCAACTTCCTTTATGAAATACCAACAGGCTTTTATTCTGTGCCT
The DNA here is from genome assembly GCF_030684315.1 of Stegostoma tigrinum. NCBI lineage: Eukaryota > Metazoa > Chordata > Chondrichthyes > Orectolobiformes > Stegostomatidae > Stegostoma > Stegostoma tigrinum. The sequence goes on from NW_026728155.1 coordinate 62,583, forward strand.
CTAGATTATGAGTCAATGACTTGAGCACAAGGCACTGTCTTCCCGTCTGATAGATTCTGTGCCAAGAACAAGTTAAACATCTCAGGCGTCATTATTTTGCAACAGAAACATAGTTAGAAGGGACTTGAAGTTGTATCCGGATTTAATAAAGGCACAAATGATGGCTTTTTACAAAGTTGCACTGAGGCTGAGGAAGACACTGCGAAAACATGATGGCGGTAATGGGGAAGATCAGTGAGTGGCGAGGATATGAAGACGCAAATCAGTGCAGGGAGCAAAAAAGGGTCATGGAATTTGAGAACAATCTAGTCCCTCCTCACATATTGGTGAGTAACCTTTAAATAGTAACCAGCTGGCTATAATTTGTAAAGAGTGGAACTTTTGATTGGAACGGAAAATGTTGAATTCCACCTTTCCAAAATTTATACATCATGAGCCGCAAGTCAGTTCAAACTGGTTTAAGAGACAAAGCGACTTACCGGGAACACCAACTATAGCAAGGATGGGATAGTAACCAGCCTGAATAACCTTCAGTACATCATAAATCCGCAATGCTAATGATATTCAAGGCTGAGAAAGCCAGTAAAGACTATCGGGTAAACTCCTGTCCATTGTTGGAATATTCCAGCCTATTGTTCTCAGGCTCCAGTCTCCACTCTGCCTCTCCCTGGAGCTGCTGATCCCTGTGGGTGCTGTAGGCGATGTTCCTGTGCATGCAGTGGGATAACACATTGAAAGGAGTCCCTTATTCATAGAACAGGCAAACTCTCCAGTGACACGTTTAGGATCCACAGAGACTGACAATAATCGCAAACACTGAACAAACAGCTTCAATTAACCCTTTTCTTGATTTATTCAAATTCAAAATAACATTTAACTTTTAGACATTTTGGATGGGCCGTGTGAGCATAACTGAGAGGAGGAATGTTAGAGATAGTCAACCAATTGTGCTCAATCATTCAACCTGCTTTGGATATGGGATTAATGCCAAAGGATTGTTGGAACATAAACATGCTTATCTGTTCATAAATGGTTACATCCATCCTGTAAAGACTGATCAGTCATGACACTATCAGTAAAAATTTTATTGTCCATAATGTAGGGCCGAATGGCCTACTCCGGCACCTATTGTCTATTAGGATACTGATTGTGGATGATCAGCCATGATCATAATGAATGGTGGTGCTGGCTCGAAGGGCCGAATGGCCTACTCCTGCACCTATTGAATATTGTCTAATCTGAGGGGAAAATGTGCGTAAAATAACAGACAAATGGTGTGGATATGTTAACAGAGAACTGTACCTGACAAACACAATTCAGGTTGTTATTCCAGAATCAGAGAGTGAAGATGAGAGTTGTGCCATTGATGTCATCGATGTCAAAGGACTGCATGTGAATTCTAATAAATGATACTTACTCAAAGTGTGATTTTATTTTCTATTTATTTGTGGGATGTGAGCCTTGCTGGCTGGCCAGCATTTCTTGCCCATCCCTAGTTGCCCTTGAGAAGGTGGTGGGGAGCTGCCTTCTTGAATCGTTGCATTCCTCCTGCTGTGGGTTGACCAAAATGATTGCGAATTTGGAGAATATACAGAATACAGAGAATCGGAGGACACAGCTGTTGAGATTCGAAGAAAGGACAATGATATTTGTTCTGTCCCGGTCTATCTCCCCTCATTCTGGCTTCTGATTTATTTAACTTCCACCTCTTCTCGCACCCCTTTCATTCTCATTCTGTCTGTTGCTCCCCTTTCTCTTCTCACTCAGTTTATCGCCCTTCACTTTCTTTCTCTCTGTTTATCTCTCTTTCAGTCCACCTTCATACACACTCTCTGTCTCCAAATTGTGCAGTTGAACAGCTCATGGACCGCAATGGGCTGAATGGCCTCTAACTGTGCTGTAATAATTCTGAGGTTCTCTGACCTACAATAAAAAACTTTAGATGGCTGGAGAGAAAAGTTGGTCGAATGGTGGACACGGTGTACAATCAGCCGTTATCTCTTCCTGTTCTTCTCTTCTGCAGCTGCCTCAAGATGCCTGTTCAAATAGATTAAATGTAATTTAAGTCGGGTGGAGGATATTCACCGGAGAACATTTCAATCAGGACTTAATGAAGAATGGGATTACAGTATAATATAAATAATAAAACAAGAACAGAGCAGCACAAGAAATGAGAACAGAATAGAACTTATCATTGCAAGTTATTACAAGTTCAACACCTTGATGTGACAAGTTGCCTGATTTGAACACAAACAGAAAAAAAAGTGTTTATTATTCTGAACACTATGCAAGTAAAGATTCAATTTCTTCAGTTTAGACTTTCCTATAATTAGACAGGTTTCAAATATTGCATAATTTATTCTTGCTGAAGTCTGTGATAAATGATGTCACCGATGGTGTTGAATTCAATGGCACTGGCACCACAGGATTGATCCTTTGAAAAAAAAGACTGGAAATGACAATCTTCGTACAGACAATGTGCTGCTGGCAAATGGGACTCACTGATGGCAGCGTGCATTCAACACATTATTGGACTGCTGGCCGACACTGAATCTTCCCACCATCTGTATCATAGGGCTTAGCATTGACCAGAATGTGAGATCGAATTGAAATGAATATACAAGTGTACAAGAGCAGGTCAGAAGCTGACAATTCGACAGTGAATAATAGATGGAATGCTCATTAAGACATGAGAGAAAGCAATATATTTCGGACAACCAGCCCATCGAATCACCTCCAACATTCAATCATTGCTGATATGTTTGTAATCCCGATTATCCTGCTTGCTCCCTTAACACGTGTTCTGCTTTTAATCAAGAACCCAATTATCTCTGCCTTAAATAATGTGGCCTGCACAACCTTCTGGGGCAAATGTTCCATAGATTCACCAACGTCTAGCTGAGGAATTTCCTCCCAATCTCAGCTCTAAAGTGTCATCCCTTCAATCTGAGGCTGTGTCCTGGAACCATGGTCTATCTGACTAGTGGAAATATGTTCTACATGTTCACTGTATCCCAACCTCTTGGTATTCTGCCAGTTTCAATCAGACCCCTCCCCTTATCTATCTAAATTCCACTGGGTACAAACACAGAGTCCTCAACTGTTCCTCATATGACATGCTGTAACTCCCAGGATCATTCTAGACCTCATCCAATATCAGCACATCCTTCCATAGATACAGTGCCCAAACAGCTCACAATATTCCAGATGCAGATGACCAGAGCCTTTATAAAGCCTCAGCAGTACGTCTCTGCTCTTGCATTCTAGCCTTGTTGAAATGAATGCAAACATTGCATTTACTTTTCCCACCACAAACTGAACCTGCAGATGAAACATATGAGAGGACGAGGACTCCAAAATACCTTTGATTTCACAAAATCTTTCAGAATGGAGTGTATGCATATAATTCTGCGTACCAAAATGCATAAATCTCACATATTCCCACGTGGTGTTCCATCTGCCATTTGTGTGCCCACTGTCCGAGCCTGTCTAAGTCTTTCTGCAGCCTCCCCACTTCCTCAACATCACCTGTCCGCCCAACTATCATTGTATCATCTGCAAACGTATCAGAAATGCCGTCAGGTCTTTCTTTCAAGTTGTTCATGTATACGGCAGCTCATAACTCCCTAAGGACTGTCCACCATCCACAAGGTACAACACTCAGGGTGCTTGGTGCCATTCAGGTGAAAGCAGTGGCTTGCTTGGAATCACATCTGCAAAATATTCACTTTCTGCATCAGCGGCACTCAGTAGGAGCACATGCTGCCCCCATTTTGTTGTGAATTTACCCCATTAAGGTGATGCAGAAATTGATGGACCGTGGCCCTGGTCTATTGATGTCTCTCTGTCTCAACACAAACTGTGTGGTGCTCACACCAACCAGTATTGCCATGTGTTGATGATGACTGAGAGATGTCTCTTATGAATGACTATGTGACTGTCACTAATTGGGGGCTGATGCCTGCCCCAACAGCCCTGGATGTGCCTGTGTCCACTGTCACACTGCAGATGTCAGATCTGTCTTCTGAGAGTCAACCCAAGGAAAGCACGGGGTTCTTACTATGTCCCCAGCCGAGCACTCAGATCGTGCAGACTAACAGATGCAAGGTATTCACCAACATCTTCAATGTCTCCCTCCTACAAGACAAAGTCTCCACCTGCTTCAAAAAGACCATCACATATCCCCTCTCTATTAGGGAGGGAGGGAGACTGGAGAAACTGACTCCTCACCATTAACTCATTGCCCAACCTCTCAGAAACTAAAACCTGGGGGCAGTCAGAAAGTATTTGCCCTTTAATTCCAGTTGAAACCTTTCATATTCTCTGGGTTTGAAATCAGGGGACAGTGGCGACAATTGGGAAGATTTTGGAAGTCAGTCAGCAATGGGATCTCATTTGTCTCTGTTTATTTTTCTTTCAAATCATCTTAACTTTGATTCAATCGATTTCTATCTCTCTCCTTCACTCTTCATGGGGGCTTTCTGAGAGACGGAAGTTTGGACACAGGGAGAGGAAGACACACAGTGTCTGAGAGTAGGGAGCTCATAACTCTTCTGTCCTACCTTCGAACAGAAACACTGCTGCAGTTATGAGGCGATATGAGGCACGTTCATATGCTCTCTTCTCTGGGTTTGATATCAGGGGCAATGCTGGTTGGGTTGAAAAGGTGTATGAGAGGTGGGGGTGAGATGGGAAGTGCAGGAGATATTGTTTGGTTTTGCAAGTAATTCTCTTTATTTGTTCACTGTGAGGGTTAAGTAAAAAAATTGTTACTTGCTACATATAAAGTTGATATCAGGCATTTGATTTCATTTAATCTCTGTTTTTAAAACATCATACATGGGAGGCGAGCTTTTCGGTGTGACTCACGTTTAGTCATTAGAGGGGAATCCCTACTCCCTCCATAATGGTCTGGAGCTTCTGTTTTGGTTTAAATAACGAAGGGATGCCTTTATTCCCTCTCTAACAGATTGGGGGCTCAAGTCTGGAATATGGCCAGTTCATGCACAGGATTTGAATTGATATGGACGCATTTGGACAGAATTAAACAGAGTGGGAGATTTGTGTGCAAGATCATGAAATAGAACTTAGGTGAGAAAAATCTGTTTAATTTTGTTTACTTGTTGGGGGTAAAATTAAATGTGAGGGAAATGTCTCTGAACATTTCTAAAGAGAATCTGGGGTTTGGAGATGCTTCCCAAATTTGCCCAAAAAGTTTAGAAAGACAGAGGAAGTATATATATTTTCGAATTAGCATGTAGGCGAAAATTGGATTCAAGGGAATCGGGTCAGAGAAAGGCTGAAATTGTAATGGAGTTGGTCAAGCACTTAGGTAATCAGAGAAACAGGCAAGTTCAGATGAAAAATGAGAAGAAAATGCAAATAAGACAACTGGAGTTAGAGAATGAGAGGGAAGAGAGAGAGTTTGAATTATGGTTGAAGGCAGGAGAGAAAGAAAGGGAAAGAAGAGCCATGTTGGGATATAAAGAAAGGCAAAGGCAGCTCGAGTTGGATAAGATGAAGTTGGAACTTAAAACAAAATAATTTCAAATGGCAGAAGGAGAAGTACAAGCTGGAAGTGAGGATGAGCAAACTCATCAAACCAACAGCCTAATAAGGATATATACAAATATATCCAAACATTGTAGAAATTCGATGAAAAGAATACAGAAGCTTTTTTTTACCATTTCCTTTCAGAAACTGGCCAGGAACTCTGTGGGTAATGTTACTTTCGACCACATTGGTAGGCAGGGTGAGTGAGGTGTTTGCAGCTCTGTCAGATGTGGTGTCAAGAGCTTATGGAGATGTCAAACAGGTTATTGTGAGTGCCTACAAATTGGGACCAGAAGCACATTGACAACAGTTGAGAAAGACAAGGAAGGAACCTGGTCAGTTCTATGTCGAAACTGAAAGAATTAAACAGGATAACTTTGATTGATGGATGAGAGTATTAAAGACAGAAAAGGCTTATGAGGTTGATCGAGAGATTATTCTGTTGGAGAAGTTTAAAAACTCATTTCCAGAAGTGATAAGAACTCATGTTGAGGAACTGAAAGTTCAAACACCGAGAAGAGTTGCTGAGGTGGCGGATGAATACATATTCGTGCATGAATCGAAATCTAGCTTCCGACAGCAATTTCATTCCATGAGGGATGTGAATCGAGGAAAAAAACAGGCGATTCTTCAATGAAAAAAAACAACGTGGATCACACAGTGACCGGTTTACCATTGGTGAAAAAATAAACCCATGCGGGTGTAAAGGAGGCAAGAGGCACCAGGTGTTTACACTGTAATGGAGAGGGAGACATAAACATACAGTGCCAGTGGTTTTAAAAAGGCACCGGCAAAAGGTGTTTTCACTGTCATATGGTGGGACACACATAGCCACAGTGCTGGTAGCTGAAGAAAGGCACTGGTGAAAAAGGATGCGGTAAATGATGCTAAGCCAGTGCAATTAATGGAGACAGCGAAGGAATTCCCAAAAGATTCCCAACAAGCTGCAAGAGAGTGCACAGCCGAGTCACAGACTGGATAGGAAGACGGTACCTGAACTCTATAAAGGTTTCACCTCTGTGGATAAGGTTTACTCAGGAAGAAAAGGAGGAGGGGGTAAAGAAGTAAAAACATTGAGGGATATGGGATCTTATCAGTCTCTAACAGTAAGAGATGAAAGTATTTGCACTCCTTCTGAAATGTTACCTGTGACAGTGGTAATCTGTGGAATAGTTGGAGAGAGATGTATCATTCCACTGTGTAAGATCAGGTTGGAAAGTCCTATCAAGACTGGGGAAGTGACAGTGGGAGACATTGAAAGAGCATCAATTCCAGGAATACAGGTGGTTATTGGAAACAGCCGAGCAGGATCAAAGGCAGGAGGCAAACCCTTGTAGTGGAGAAGCCAAAGGTATACCGGGGCCTGAGGAGGTAAGAGAGAAATAGCCTGGAATTTTTCTGGAATGCATGGTAACAAGATCTCACAGCCATAAGTTACAGCAAGAAGGGGAAAAAAAAGTAAAAACAAAAAAGGAAGTCAAAGTTCCAGTTAGCTGCCGTGTTTGATGAAATGGTAAAGGAAACATCTGAACAGGGAGCGGGTCAGGCAGAGGTGCTTAGTTCTGATGATTCCTGGAGTTACATCAAAAAGATGAAACAAGAAAATATTTATATCATGAGACTAACTCGGAAAAGGAATCAAAACATATTCCAAATGGTTATTATCTTAATGTTAGAATCTGAAGGCAAAAATGGAGTCCGCAACAGGTTTGTGCAGAAGAGAAATTGACGGAAATGCACCAAATGTTGTTGCTGGGAGCATAAAGACAGGAAGTAATGTGGCTAGCACATGAAATACTGACAGGAAGTCATTTGGGAGTGAGGGAGAGTGAGGTTAAAATACGAAAGCAATTCTGTTGTCTGAATTAAATAAAGATGTGGTTGAATTTTGTCATTCCTGTCATACATGTCAAATGGTAGGAAAGCCACAGGCAGGAATAAAATCAGTGCCTTTGGAATGGACACTGAGGAAAAGGTATTAGTCACTGACACTCAGAACGAGGTGCATCAAAATACAAATTACCTGCTTCTGATGTGCCACAACTTAGTCTAAAAGGTAAGGAACTCCTTCAGAAATGGGATAGGACAGTGAGCTATCTGCCTGAGGAACAGGTCACTGAATCGAAAGACGCGTTGCAGCAATATGAGAACATATACAGGAATAGAATGGGGAAGAGTAATTCTATCCTACATGAAGATGCTGTGGGTAATGCTGTTTGGAAAAAGAAACTCCTACAGGCTCAGTCTTCTCGAAGCCACACAGATGCAGAAAGAATTGGAAGCGATGCTGCAAAAATTTCTTCGCCTCCGCCGCATCTGCTCCCACGATGAGGCATTCCACTCCCACACATTCCAGATGTCCAAGTTCTTCAAGGACCGCAACTTTCCCCCCACAGTGGTCAGGAACGCCCTTGACCGCGTCTCCCGCATTTCCCGCAACACATCCCTCACACCCTGCCCCCGCCACAACCGCCCAAAGAGCATCCCCCTCATTCTCACACACCACCCCACCAACCTCCGGATACAACGCATCATCCTCCGACACTTCCGCCATCTGCAATCCGACCCCACCACACAAGACATTTTTCCATCCCCACCCTTGTCTGCTTTTCGGAGAGACCACTCTCTCCGTGACTCCCTTTTTCGCTCCACACTGCCCTCCAACCCCACCACACCCGGCACCTTCCCCTGCAACCGCAGGAAATGCTACACTTGCCCCCACACCTCCTCCCTCACCCCCATCCCAGGCCCCAAGGTGACTTTCCATATTAAGCAGAGGTTCACCTGCACATCTGCCAATGTGCTATACTGTATCCATTGTACCCGGTGTGGCTTCCTCTACATTGGGGAAACCAAGCGGAGGCTTCGGGATCGCTTTGCAGAACACCTCCGCTTGGTTCGCAAAAAACACTTGCACCTCCCAGTCACGAACAATTTCTACTCCCCCTCCCATTCTTTAGATGACATGTCCATCATGGGCCTCCTGCAGTGTCACAATGATGCCACCCAAAGGTTGCAGGAACAGCAACTCATATTCCGCTTGGGAACCCTGCAGCCCAATGGTATCAATGTGGACTTGACCAGCTTCAAAATCTCCCCTTCCCCCACCGCATCCCAAAACCAGCCCAGTTCGTCCCCTCCCCCAACTGCATCACACAACCAGCCCAGCTCTTCCCCTCCACTCACTACATCCCAAAACCAGCCCAGCCTGTCTCTGCCTCCCTAACCTGTTCTTCCTCTCACCTGTCCCCTCCGCCCACTCCAAGCCGCACCTCCATTTCCTACCTACTAACCTCATCCCACCTCCTTGACCTGTCCGTCTTCCCTGGACTGACCTATCCCCTCCCTACCTCCCCACCTATACTCTCCTCTCCACCTATCTTCTTTACTCTCCATCTTCGGTCCGCCTCCCCCTCTCTCCCTATTTATTCCAGAACCCTCACCCCATCCCCCTCTCTGATGAAGGATCTAGGCCCGAAACGTCAGCTTTTGTGCTCCTGAGATGCTGCTTGGTCTGCTGTGTTCATCCAACTTCACACTTTATTACCTTTATTTCACCCATCTAGCTTAGATTGCCATAATTTATACTTCAAAACCAGTGTCTGGTTACAGCAAAGAAAGAAAAAAATTCGACCCCTCCCCTGTCCGTATTACTCCCCAATTGTTTCCCCGTTACTCTGCAGTTTATTCTGTCTGACTGGAGCATTGCTCACGTCAGCTGTTTTCCGTCCTTCCGAATGATCTTCCTGAAGTACCTGAAAGGACAAAGAGGAATGTGCTGTTTCAAATGTAGTTCCGGCTGGGTGAGGAAATGACATGGTGGTGTTAATACTATTTAATGAGAAATAATTTCAAATGATTTTAAAGAGCTCCTTCGGATGTTGGTTGCAGAACGTGATGAAAATTCTCTCACTCCCCAGTAAGAATGCAACTCAAGAGCACTGGACAAACCACTAAACTGCAAAGTCATGCATTAGAAACTGCAATGCAATAGGTTACAGAATAGCTGTGCATCATACACGAAGACATTGTGACAAATCCGATACAGAGCCGAGGCTATCATGTGCAGAAGAATGGGAGATTGTAATGCCAAATCAAACAGTGTCCAGGATGAACAGAGCTCGACTCTGGTAGTCTAGTGATGAGGATTCAGTGCCTTCGCTGGCATGGCCTTTTAATGTTTAACATTTACAGCAATAAATACAAAATACTGATGCATCTTTAGAAGCAGAGTTATGCCATGGACCAGTCAGAATCACTTCACTGCATATTACAGGTCCATATCAGCAAAGCCAGATGCAACTGTCTGACGTGCAAATAGATTAAAACAATCCATTGTGGGGACGTCAGGAAAGTTGAAGGGCCATGATGGTTTGTGAGAGTTAACCGTAGGCCTAATGCCGCCAGGCCCAATGTAGGTTCTGAGGGCAGGAAAGCTGATGCTTCAGGTCCCAGAATGGAAACGTCAGCTTTCCTGCTCCTCTGATGCTGTTTGGCCTGTTGTATTCATCCAGCTCTACGCCTTGTTATCTCAGATTCCCAGCATCGACAGTTCCTACTATCTTGGGATTCTGAAGGCTGGTTTTCACTCTTTACCCTGATATATCATCACTCTGGATCAATCACCCTCAATGACTCGCTTTTGTGTGCTGTCCTTTGCACGTCTCACCTTGGTTCAGAGCCCAGAGGGCATCCATGCACGTTAACTTGGCAAATTTCACTCAGGTCAGCCTAACAGTCTTGTATTAAGATCCTGAACTTTAGAAGTAGAAAGGAACCATCCAAACAACTCAGCCTGCTCCACCATTTACTGATATTGTGTCTGATATGATAATCCTGAACTGCACTTTCTTCCCTTTCCCCATAACCCTTGATACCTTCACTGAATAAAAATCTGTCGCTCTCACCATTGAATACACTTAATGACCAAGATGTGACAACCCTCTGCTGTGAGGAATTCCATGGATTCACCACCATCTGAGAGTATAAATGTTTCGTCATCTTAAATGTGCAAGACCTCATTCTGATATTAGGCACTCTGGTGCAAGATTGCCCAGAAGGAAAACTATTTTTTGTGTCCAACAGACTAAATCTCAAAGAATCCGGTAAGCTTTAATAAGCACCACGTGTTGTTTTTGTAATACTGTGTCTGAGCACGCGGAGTCATTGGATTTCATGACTTCCTCCTCTTTGGTTTCATCCCTGATGTAAAACTTTCACTGATACTGACAGAGCCATCTCCTTTTTGTCTTTTAATGTCAGGAATTTGTGTTCATTTTAAGAGTTTTGGCAGGAGCAATAAAATCTTCATTCCTATTTCAGAATCAAACCGAGAACACAGCAGTTGCAATGATGAATCCCAAAAAGGAAGGTGCGCACAATATTTGCAACTTTTTGTCTTGACACTGCTTTTGGCCTTTCGTTTCATTTGCAAAATGTTTGAGATTTGGGAAGTCAGCCAGTGATAGGATCTCAATTGTTTCTCTGCTGTATTGCGGTCGGGTGTGGAAGCCTCAGAGTGTGGAAGGCAGTGTGTGGTGGGATCTTGCTGTGCTGCTGGGTGACTGTGTCGGATTCCAGAAACATTCAGCCCTTGGATCCTGCTCCACCATTCATCGTGATCCTGGCTGATCATCCAACTCAAGAACTTTATCCTGCTTTCTCCCCATCACCTTTAACCCTGTTCACCCCACGTGCTGTATCTGGTCGCCTCTTAATCACATTCAATGTTTTGCCACCAACTCCTTCCTGTGGTAATGAATCCCACATCCTCAACACTATTTGGGTGAAGAAATGTCTCCTCATCTCCGTCCTAAATGGCCTACCCCGAACCCTCAGACTGTGACCCCTGGCTCTGGACACACTCACCATCGGAATCATCTTCCCTGCATCTACCCTGTCCAGTCTTATCAGAATTTTGTAAGTGTGTATGCGATCCCTCCTCGTTTATCTGAACTCTATGGAAAACAATTCTAACCTGGTCAACCTCTCCCCATTTGCCAGTCCTGCCATCCCTGGAACCAGCCTGGTAAACCCTCGCTGCACTCCCTCGAGAGCAAGAGCATCCTTCCTCAGAAAAGGAGACCAAAACTGCACACAGTATTCTGGGTGTGGCCTCACCAAGGCCCTGTCTGGCCCCTGTACTCGAAACCTCTCACAATGAAGGACAACGTACCATTTGTCTTCTTTACCACCTGCTGCACCTGCATGCTTACCTTCAGCATCTGGTGCACAAGGACACCCAGGTCTCCCTGCACACTCCCCCCTCCCAATTTACAGCCATTCAGGTAGTAATCTGCATTTTGTTTTTGCTTCCAAACTGAATACCTCACTTTTATCCAAATTATACTGCATCTGCCATTGATTTGCTCACCCACCCAACCTGTCCAGATATTCTGCATCCATCTCAGTATCCTCATCACCGCTAACCTTCTCATCCAAATGGGTTCGTCTGCAAACTTTGAGGTGTTCCACTTTGTTCCAGAGTGAGGTGGGATCTTGCTGTGTGGGGGGACAGGTTGTCAGATTGTGAAATGTAGCTAGGGTTGGGATCTTGCTGTGCTTTTGATGCTTTTTGTAAAATTTTATTCAAATTTTATTTCAGACTCCGTCTTTTTCACACCCGCCATCCCTGAGGAGAATTAATCCAGGAGCTGAAACTCTGTACGATACAGAGACAGAGAATGAATCAAATTGTTCTGCCGTGAGGAATCCACAGACGGGAGCTGGAACTGGGCTGGTGGCTGGGGTAGCAGAAAGGCAAAGGGGTTTGCTGAACAGTCTGACACCATCGTCTCCCTCTCCCCCCAAATTCCCAACTGCCTGCCGCTCCCACATTCTTCACATCAACCCCCCCCATTCACTCTCCCCGCACACCATTCACTCTCCCCCTCCCTCCCCCCGTTCACTCTCCCACTCCCGCTCCATTCACCCTACCCTCCTCACCCCGTTCACTCTCCCCACGCCCCATTCATTCTCCCCCTCCCCCCGCTCATTCTCCCCCTCCCTTCACCCCCGCTCAGTCTCCCCCTCCTGCTCATTCTCCCCTTCCCTTCCCCCACTCACTCCCCCACTACTTCCCACTCCGTTCACTCTCCCCCTACTTCCCACCCCGCTCACTCTCCCCCTCCCTTCCCCCCCACCGCTCACTCTCCCCTTCCTGCTCATTCTACCCCTCCCTTCCCCCCGGCTCACTCTCCCCCCTAACTTTCTTTGTCAGTCCTACACTAACTTTCTCTCTCTTTATCCCTCTGTCTCTTTCCCTGGGGGTGTCACTCTGCCTGCCTGTGTCTTTCTATCCCTGTCCCTTTCTCTGGGAGCAGGTTTGTACTCAATGTCGGAATTGCAGGTGCTGAATAGTTATTGTAATGGTTTCCTTACTGTCTCCCTCTCTCCTGATGGCTTTTCTCTCCCCAGTCAATGCCTCTTTTTATCCTCTCAAATTCTCTTTCTGTCTGTCTGCCTGCCTACCTTTCTCTCTCCCTCCCTCTCCAGCTGTCAGTCTCCCTCTCTCCCTGCCTCCCTCTTTCTGTTCCTTTCCCTCTGTCGGTCCCTGTCGCTCTGTCCTATCCCTTTCTCCCTCTCTTTCTGTTTGTTCCTGGCTCTATCTGTCCCTCTGCCTCTGTCAGGCCCAAACCTGTGTGGGGGGGTGGGTGGGGGAGAGCAACATTTGTGAGGGCACAAAGTGGGGGCGGGGGCAGCTCCAAAATAGGGATGGAGGGCACATTTAAGGGGTAATATCTGCAGTGAATAAAAACCGGAAGAATGGCGGATGCTGTAAATCAGGAACAGAAACAATGTTACTGGAAAAGCCCACAGGTCTGGCAGCATCTGTGAAGAAGAAAACTGAGTTAACGTTTCGGGTGCGTTGTTCCTTCCTCAGAGCTGGGTCCCGAGACCCGAAACGTTTTCCTTCTCAGATGCTGCCAGGCCTGTTGGGCTTTTCCAGTAACTTTGTTTTTGTTCGGTATTTGGAGGGAACAGAAATGTGGGAAATGCAATACTCGGAGCGCAAATTTGGCAGGTGGGGGCTAAATATTTGTACGGGGGCAGTGCAGTATCTAAGGGGACAATATAGTTTTGGTGGGCACAAAATGTGTAGATGGGGTACAATACCGTGAAGGGGTGGCAATATTTGAAGATGCACCTCCGGAGGGTCGCGAAACGGGCAAAACTAGGAGGCAATGAAACGTGTTGAGGGAAATATCGGGGGAATGGAGGAGGGGAGAATGTGAAATGAAAAGAGTATCAGGGGTCAAAACTGGAATACACAAAAATCTAAACGTCACGTTTTGGGGTGGGGGGTGGGGAAAGAAGGAGGCAAAGAAAAATGCAGTGAAAAATGCAGAGAGAAAAGACAAATAAAAGTGGAGGGAAAAGACATGGGGATGGAAGGGACAAAGCGTGAGGGAGGGGCCCAAAAGAGAAGTTGCCAGTGAGAGAGGGGGAGAATGAAATAAAGAGTTGACTCTGTGAGAGACAGAGACACAGGCAAGAGAAAGAGACAGAGAGAGAAAGAGAGAGAGGAAGAGCGAAAGGGAGACAAGAGGAGAGACTTTCAGAGAAAGAGACAGGAATACAAAGAGAAAGAAAAAGAGAGTGAGATACACGGACACACAGACACACACACACTCGCCTCAGACCTGAAATACACACAGAGACAAAGCTGGAGGTTCAAACCAGCTGCCAAACACTTTTATTCAGACAAGGGAACAGAATCTTCTGCAGCCAGGGAACACAGATTTATCCCACAGCGCAACATAGTATTTTCACACAAACCAACACGAGGTGTGAATGGGGCTGAACTTGACCAGCAAAGTCCGTGAGTTTACTTTTAATGAGCTTCAGGGAATGAACGTAAATCCACTTCAGCGATGTACATCAAATGGTGACATGGATCTGTTGCACGAGTGGACATTTGTTCATTGTCCAAATGATCCCTAGTTTATTTCTCTAGATCTGTGTATATATATTTCAGTGTATGAATATGTCCGTGTGTCTCTGTAACTGTGTGCGTGAGTGTGAGTTAGTGTTTATGAGTGTGTGCATTAGTGTCTGTCTCTCTGTTTGTGTGTGTCTCTGTGCCTGTGTCTCGGGACAGGGATAGAAAGACACAGGCAGGCAGAGTGACACCCCCAGGGAAAGAGACAGAGGGATAAAGAGAGAGAAAGTTAGTGTAGGACTGACAAAGAAAGTTAGGGGGGAGAGTGAGCCGGGGGGAAGGGAGGGGTAGAATGAGTGGGGTCTCTCTTGCCTTGGGTGTCAATCCATTGAAATGTGTTTTACCTCCTCTCCTCTTTCATTCTGTCTCTACCTCTTTTGTTTAAAGTGATACACCTGTCCTGGTAATGTGTGTCTCCATATGTGTGTCTCTGTGTGTATGTATCTGTATTTCTATCTCTGGCTGCAGGCGTACTCCTTGGAGGGATGTTTGAATGAGTGAATCATGAATGAATTAAAAAGTTAGGAATTAAAAACTCATTTTCTCGCTCCCTCTTGTGTTTAAAGTGATACGATGGCTGCCTCTGGCGGCCTCCTGACGACTCTACACAAACCGCTGATTTTTTGTTCCTTTGAAGGCATCGCAGTGTTTTAACATCTCCGGACACGCAGTTGCTTCGCTCTTGAAACAATGTCTTTGGAGACACAGAGAAGTTTTGTCCAATAGATGTTGTCCCTGAGATATTAGCAGAACGAGACATGAACAAGCCCACTGCTGATCTCACTCCCTTCACATTTGATTTCTTTTCCCGCTTAGGATCTGGGAGAGTAGATTCCAAAACATGACAAATTGCAGAAAGTGTAATAAGATTCTCCATGCCTCCTCACAAAATGGTTTACTCGAAGGTACTTGAATACATTCGCAAAGGGAATACTCTATTAAATGTATATAATGTCAGGAAAATGCCCAAAGGCAAACCATTTCCACATTTGCAGGGGGAACACAACATTTCTGAACATGAACATATTTACTCTGACAAGCATCAGTATATTTGCTTTCCTCTCCGTGCCAGCACATTTTGTGTGTGTGTTGCTGTTGCTGTGACCGGGCCCCTCTCTCTTTCTCTCTGACTGAACCCCTTATGCTTTTCACCCTTCACCATCCCCTGTGCAGTGGCAGGGGAAGCCAGCAGATAGTGGCGTGTTACCACTTTAACACAAGGGACAAGTCAGTGGTGAGACAGGGGAGCCTTTCTCTTTCCTTCTCTCTTACCCTGCGCTCGCACATTCTCTTTCTCTCCTCTCTCTCTCTCCCTCCCTCCTTCTCTATGTCCCTTTCTCTCTTTCTTTCTCACCCTCTCCGTTTATCTCCAACCATATCCCCCCTCACGCACACTCCTCCCATCTCTCCCATTTCTTCCTTCCCCCACTCTCTCTACATTTCTCTCTTGCTGTCTCTCTCTCTCTCTGGCCCACCATTCAGAAAGCTCATGTTTGATGTGATTGTGTTTGAACGCCACTTCCCAGTCAGAATGAAGGTGATAAATCTAAAACAACAAGCAAATCGAGACTATGAACAAAGACAGTGAACATTAGAAGATATAGAGTGTCAGTGAACAGCTTGTTGTTGAGAATGTGATGCTTGAGAGTCCTGTCCACTTCCCTTCCATCAATTCACTGAACATTGGGAGGTAACTGATCGGATGCCAATTAACTCGACTGGGATTTTTTTCTTCCTTTTGCGCTCAGGACATTGGGTAGATGCCAGTGCTGTGAATATACTGGCACAGATTGGCTTGGGTCCATGCCAGTTCTGGAACATGACCCTTCAGTGTTATTGCTGAAAGTCTGTCAGCGCCTACAGCTTTTGTAATGTCCAGTTCCTTCAGCCATTTCCTGATATTACATGGAGGGAGTCAATTAGTTCAAGATTGACATCAGGGACATTGATGTTCTCAGGAGGGGCAACAATAAGAAGATACAAAAGGCATACCTGTGTGATATGGCTGTACTGCATGCAAAACAAAACTTCTCACTGTATCTCGGTACATGTGACAGTAATAACTCAATCCAAATCGAACCGATGGGTCATCAACTCGACACTTCTTATTGAAGATGGAAGCAAACAGTTCTGCCATGTCAGTGGAAAGATGTCCTGTGTTCCCTCAGCATTGGCTCTGGGAATATTTATGGAGATGTCTCTTCCTGTTATGGCTCGAATTGTCCACCTCCATTCACAGCTCCCCTCGGCAGGTCTGCACAGCTCAGACCTGATCTGCGGTTTGGGTGGTCCCTTAGCTGTGTCAGTCACAAGCTGCTTTTACTGTTTGTACTTCAGTTACTCCGATGCTTTATATCACCAGATTGACACACTCAGTCCTGGCCCATGGCAATGGCATGTGTACCCACACCTAGATGTTTCCCACAGCAGTGTCCATTGTTCCCAACACACACAGGGATGACCTTCAGCCCCACCACAGTACTGTTCCCCTGAAAAATGCCAGGGATCCTACACCCACTTTGTTCCCCTCCCACTGACCTGCTGCACCCCCACTACACTAATCCTTTAACAACAGGCGTGGCCTTCACCCATACGATGGTCCCCAGCACCATCCTATTACCAACCCACACTGCTCCCCCAGCAATGGGAGGTGAGAGAGGATGAGATGAAGTGAGCCATACGGGCTGGCAAAAACCAGAGAGAGACGGAGGTTGGAAAGTAGAGAGTGTGAACGAGAATGTGGGAGAGAGGGTCTGCAAATAAAAGAGGGGAGTAAAAAGAATGAGGAGAGAGAGGGACATGATGAGATTCGGAGGGAGATATGGAGGGAGATGTAACGGAGGGAGAGATGAATTTTGTCGAGGCCGGGTCAGAATGGGTGACCCACAGGTGAAAGCAAGGACAGACTGACTTAAACCCATGTCCTGAGCATGTCCCCAGTCCCCTCCCCTTCCCTGAGGACAGGACCTGGGGCCGCGTCTGTCTCTCCCCAGCTCAGCTTCTTCAACACAAAGACAGACAAAAACATTTTTGCTCTGCAGCCTGGCTCCTTTTTATTTAATTACACAGTGAAGTAATAGTTACAGTTAGTGGAATGGTGCCTTTTCTCTTTGGCCTGTGAGTTGAGAGAAACATTGACATGTTTCCCTGTAACGCCCTGTGGGCTAAGGTTGGATAAACCAGCACTACCCTCAGTCTGTTACCATAGCGACAGGCTGCTTCATTGCTGAAACATTGAACTGAAATGAGAAAATCCTGGATGGATTGATTAATGAGTGAATTTGATTGATTGATGAATTTGGGTAAAGGGATATTTCAGCACATTCTTCAGCTGCTGCCTGAACTTAGTCTGGGTCACGGCATAAATCGCGGTGTTTGTGCAGCAACTGAGGAGCTGCAGCATGAAGCCCAGTTCCCGCACAAAGCCATGTAAATACACAGAGTAATACAACAGAAACCACATCCGGTACCATATAGAAAACACCATTAAGATCGACCATAACAGGATGAAATTGGCCGAGATCACAAACAGTAAAATGATGGATTTTTTTCGATTTCTCATTTCTGTGTCACACTGACCGTCCCCATTGGTGTGAGCCCGGAGTCTCCTGCGGGCTCTGCTGGTCACTAAAATGTGTCTGACGGTGAAAACATTGAGCAGCAGAATCAGGAGAAATGGGAGAGTCGGGGTTAGAATGTGGTGGAGGAACTCGATTGTGACCCAGACACGAGAGTCATAAACACCGTCTGTTACATCACAAAACCAGGGGACGTTCAGCAGCCAATAGCGAGCTGAGAGCATAAAATACCAGAAAATGTTCTTTAAACAGCTCAGCACAGTCACTGTTCCCAGAACCACAGCCGCCGTTTTCTCACTGCAATATTTACTTTTCAGCTTCTGGCAACAAATGGCCACAAATCGATCAAAGGTGAAAGTGACGGTGAACCAGACAGAACAGTCAGTGGCTGCATAAAGCAGGACGGCGTGGATATTACACACGGGGATGGACTTCAGGAAATAAAACTGTTCCTCATAAACAATGGGAATGTGCCTCAGGATCAGGTCGAGGATAATGACCAGTAGATCCGCCACTGCCATGGCCCCCAGGTAACGTCTGACACATGGAGACAATCCACAATCTTTATGAAGCAGGACGAAGATCGTCACTATGTTAACTGTGAGGAAGGAAAACAAATAAAATATACATCAGCCTGGAGGCAAAGTTACCAGTTTGATTGAGGACCCAGTGACATTTTCAAATGTATCACTGATTTATTGAAAATAAATGAGGCTGAAGTAAAAAATAGTAATGGATCTTTTTTTTTGAAATGTAACAGAAAACACAACAATCTCTCCCTCCCTAAAGATACGAACGCACATCCAGAAGAACAGATGGTTTCTGGAACATTCCTACACACTCGAACTCTCGAGAGCAGGCACAGGTCACTTCTTCACAGTTCCTGATACAGAGGATGAAGACGTTGCCGTCCTGAAGGATTCTCTCCCAGTTTCTTGAAGACAAACGGAGGTTGTAAATTTCTGTCATTGAGTCTAAATTGCGGTCAATTTTCCATTGAAGAAACATGAACACAGGGAAAACGTATTCACCTCTTTAACTGCCTGAGACGATTTTGAAACAGTGTCTCCTTCTCTCTGGAATGGGATCTTTTTCCTCGGGATCTTATCTTTTATTCAATTAACTGACATCCAACCATTCACCAATAATGTCAGTTACAGAATGTTCCGAGGAATGTCAGTTCCAGAATGTTCCGGGGAATGTCGGTTACAGAATGTGATGGAGTCAACACTAAGGTCCTTCTGTCCATCAGTTTTTGTGAGACCCACTCAGCCTCGTGGTGGGAATCTCTCCCCAAACTCAACACAACTGGCAAACACAAATTAAAGGCATTGCCAGATCAGCTGAAGTGGTCAGTTATGTCACATTCTCAATCCACCTCACAGAACCAGCCCAGACACCACAAACCCAGATGAAATATCTGTTCAGCATGGAACACTGTGCAGACCAGGCTCGTGTCCTGCTCAATACAACCCGTCAATCTGTCCAGAGTGGGACACTGTGCAGGCCACACCAGCCAAATAGATATCAGTCCAGCACGGGGAGCTGTGCAGACCACACCAGTGCATTGTTCTATAAACCCGGATCAGGTATCTCTTCAGCACGGGGGGCTGTGAAGTGAACACCACTGAACTGATCTGTAAACCTGGAGCAGCTAGCCTCCCAGTGTGTAGATCTGTACAGACCACCCCAGTGCAGTGCTCGGTAACGCTGTGTTAAATCGCTGCCCAGCCTGGGGAAACTTGCAGCCCATGCTGGAAGTGACAGGATGTGGAGCTCCCATCCATTTACAGCTCCATATCTCCAATGTGCCTTGACAAGGGGTGCCATGAGTGTGAAAATCACTGCCAGAGGGAGATGGTGGGGCATCCTTTTAAATACAAACAAATGGGATGGTTGGACAAAGACACAGAGAGGGAGGATTGGAGAGACTGTGCCATGGAAGGATGTGTTCACAAGTTATAGAATGCTGACATGTAGACATTTTGATGGCATCTTGCAACATGGGTCAGTTTTTCAGGAATGATGTGTGAATAGGATATTACTGTGAGTTCAGATGATGGAGAGTTTTGAATGAGCATTTGTTCTGCATTTGTGACTGAGAGTAAGGTGAGCACACTCTTTGGCTCATTGGGCTGAATTTAACAATAATTTGTCTCAGTGATATTTTAATTGAGTGTGACAGAGGGATAGTCTGCAGGAGGCCGAGCTAGTTTTCGGATGCTATCTTATCAAAGTCCCCTCATTATCTACCTACCCCAGACCATGCCATTCCTCCCATTCAATGCCAGCCCGATTCTCCCAACCATTATGGCTGGTAATAGTTCCCATCGCCTGGATGGCCCGGGTATTCCATGATCCCTGGTGCAGATACCATCTTTAAAAGGCCAATGGGCACACATTTGCACTTTCTCAGTTCGGAGCCAGCCTGCACAGTTTACCTCGAGCCTGGCAGATAAGGGGCAATTGCACCAAGATTTATCGAAACGGACACAGAGTTTCTGGTGTATGGGCTAGTACAAAGGAGGACCATTCTTTTCGCAGAGGAAACCACACCACCAGACCCACCGAGCATGGCCTGAGCTCAGCACCCAGCTCAGTGCAGTGCCTGCAGTCTGAAGAAATGTCCAGCAACACAGGACAAGCAACAATAACCTTCCCCGCTGTGTCAGGGTAGGTATCATCGTATTCTCTCTGCTCCATCTCTCTCTCTCTCTCTCTCTCACTCTCTCTCTCACCTCCGCTACTCCCCTACACTGAAAACACTGCATGGATCCAACACTGTGGACTGATTCAATCCGGACACCTCACCACTTCCCCCTCACCTACACCATCACTAACGGGAGGGCCATGCACATTCACCTTCATTCCCTCCCTCCCTTTCCCTTATTCCAGGAGAAACAGCCTGGAATAGGACAGAAAGGGCCAAGCAGGGAGGTGGTGTTTCCCACATCCGTTCCCTCACCCACCTTCCCCCACCGCATGGGGAGGGCCCTGGAATGAGCCGGAGAGAACCAGGACGGCCCGTGTGGAGATTCCAAAATATCCACGTCCCACCGAGACCGAGCAAGGAGCAATGTTCAGTGAAGGGCAATTCTCACTTTAAACCCACTGTCAGTTCCATTTCCACCTGGCACAGCTTAGAAACCGTGTCCCTGATGCCATCTCCCTTTTATATCGAGCCGGTATAAATGGAATCCCCACGGTCTCGGCGGGCAGGAGGGTGGGCTCACAACACATCGTCCCCACCAGCTCCCAGGAAGGGAGCACGGAGTCTCCCTCCAGCACCTCCTCCTTCAGATAGCTCAGATACTGAAACTAACCTGTAATATTTACTAGTCTCCCAACTTGTCCTTACATCTTCAATAATCAAGCATTGAAAACCTCATAGAGTCACAGTCCCCATGGAACAACTGAAATACTGTCACACTCACTGGAGAGAGCAAATACTGATGTACTCTCATGGAGTGACTCAAATAATGAAATGCTGTCCACGGAATAACAGGAATCCTGACACACACCAGATGGAATGAATGAAATATTGACAAACCACAGAGACAGAGACATTCTGATAGGCTCCCCTTATTTGTGTCAGTTCCGGTGTATTTGCAGGTGTTTCTGTGGGTCTCTGTGTGGGGCAGGTCTGACGGTCTCTGTACTGTTTGATGTGATGCAATGCCACCCTCTGCTGGTCTCCACATGACACTACACAGGCAGCAGCAGATGATGGGGACCATCAGGGATTTATAGAGAGAGGTACTGGGAGGGCAGCAGCTCACAACACCATCCAAACTGATTTCTTCTTCATGTGCTTGCCTAAATGTCTTTTAAACGTTGTAACTGTCTGCACATTCACCATTTTGTCTGGAAGTTTGTTCCATACACGAACAACTCTCTGTAAAATAATTGTTCCTCATGTCTTTTAAGATATTTGTTCCTCAAAAATTTAAACATCCCCATTGTCTTGAAAACCTCCACCCCCAAGAAAAGATTACCGACTTTCAAATTATCTGTGCCCCTCAAGCTTTGTAAACCTTAATCAGGTCACTCCTCAATCTCCGATGCACAACTGAGAAAAGTCCCAGCCTGTCCAGCCTCTCCTTATAACTCAAACTATCAATTCCCAGCGACATCCCGGTAAATCTCTGCTGTTCCCTCTCCAGATTAATATTATCCTTCCTATAACAGTGCGACCAGAAGTGGACACAGTACTTCAGAAGATGCCTCCCCTACATCCTGTACAACATGAAAATGACACCCCAACTCCTAAACTCAAAGGTCTGAGCAAAGCAGGTCACGAACTAAATACCTTCTTAACCAGCCTGTCTATGTGTGACTCACACTTCAAAGAATTATACCTGATGGCCTCGTCTCTGTTCTGCAACATGACCAAAGGCCCTAATTTAAATTGTGTAAGTCCTGCCCTTGTTTGTTTTACCAAAGGCAATGTCTCATATTTATGCAAATTAAACAAAATCTGCCACACCACAGCCCAGTGAGGGATATTCCCACACCACACCCACCCCCCAAACAACCCTGACATGTTTTGAAAGGCCCTCCCGTCTCCAGAAGGCCTACAAACTCCGGTCTTTATTTTTACAAAGTCTCTGTGCTTGTGCGGGCAGGAGGAGCCAGATGGGGGATGGACTGCAGACCAAATGAGGACACTCATTTTCTTCGGGAAAGAGGGGTTGCCATGGGTACTCAGATGGGCCCAAGCTATGCTTGCCTCTTCATGGGGTACGTGGAACTTTTTCTAGTCCTATTCTAGCCTCCACCCACTAATCTTTCTCCAATGCATCATTAATATCATCGGTACTGCTTCTCTCTCTCATTTGGAATTAGAAAACTTCAAATATTTTGCTTCCAATTTTCACCCTGCCCTCACTTTCATCTGGTCTACCTCTGTCCCTTCCCTTCCCTTCTTTAACATTTCTGTTTCCATTCCTGGGGATAGACTGGCCACTAATGTCCATGACAAACCCACAGCTACCTGGACTATACATCCTCAATCCCACTTCCTGTAAAGACTCCATCCCATTCTCTCAGGGCCCCCGTCTCTGTCGCACATGTTCAGATGAGGCCAACTTCAACAAGGGAGCCTCCGACATGTCCACCTCCTTCCTCAATCAAGGATCCCCCAGCTCCGTAGTCGACAGGGCCCTCAACTAGGTCTGACCCATCTCCCACACTTCTGTCCTCACTCCTTCTCTTCCCTCCCACAACAGCGATAGGGTTCCCCTTCTCCTCAACGACCATCCCGCCAGCATCCACATCCAGTAGATCATCAGAAACCATTTCCGCCACTTTCTGCGAGCTGTCAGCATCAAACTCATATTCCTCTCCCTTTCCTTGTCTGCCTTCTGCAGGGCCGTTCCCTCTGGGACACCCTGGTCCAAACCCCCAACAATTCCCCACAGCCCTACGGCACCTTCCCCTGGAACCAGTGGAGATGCAACACCTGCCCATTTACTCCCTCGCTCCCCAGTATCCAAGGGCACAAACATACCTTCCAGACGAAGCAACACTTCACCCACACTTCCCAGAATCTAGTCCGCTGCATTTGCTGCTCACAATGTGGTCTCCTCTACATTGGGGAAACGAAACGTAGACGTGGCGACCGCTTTGTAGAACATCTACATTTTGCTCCCAAGAAAAGACCCTGATCTTCCGGTTGCCTGCCACTTTAATGCACCACCCTGCTCCCTGGGCAACAGCTCTGTCTCTGGCTTGCTGCAGTGTTACAGTGAAGCCCAACACAAGCTGGAGGAACAACACCTCATTTTCTGCTTGAGGCCCTACAGCCCTCCGGACTCAATATTGAGTTCAATAATTTTAGGGCCTAAACTCTCCCATGTCCCACACCCCACTGCACACACCAGGCCTTGTTACCACATACCCTGCCATTACACACTCCCTGTTGTTAGTCACTAACAGTCCCTGTTAGCAACTACTCACCCTCCCAGGCTGATTATTAGCAACTCCTTTGTCTGTCCAACTTCTTTCTCGCTCTTTGGGCCCGAGCATCTCGGTCACTCTCTACCCCACCCACCTCCCTATTTTCAGCATATAAACTGACATTTTCCCAGTGACCATAACTTCTGAGGAAGGGTCACTGGACCCCAAACATTAACTCTGTTTTTTTTTCCTTCACAGGTACTGCCAGACCTGCTGAGCTTTTCCAGCAACTTTGCTTTTATTCCTCGAATATAGTTTGTTGCCTTGTAACATTTAATGGTTTTAGGGGAGGGCAGTCACACATTAGAGGCAGGAAATAGTGATCTGCAATATGATCTTTTGGGGTTCGAAATTATGTTCTTTGGTCATGTCTGGTGTTCAGTAATGTCTAATTGAGATTCTTCATAGTGCAGAATCTGTCTGCAGAATTTCTTTCGCTAACATTGCAGTTTACAGACATAGTTGGAACTGCCAATGCTGGAGAATTGGAGATAATAAGGTTTAGAGCTGGATGGACACAGCAGGCCAAGCAGCATCAGAGGAGCAAGAAAGCTGACGTTTCAGGTCTGGGCCCTTCTTCAGAAATGGGAGAGGTGAAGGGGATTCTAGAATAAATAGACAGAGAGGGGAAGTCAGATAGAAGGTAGATAAAGGATCAGATAGGTGGAGAGGAGAAGAACAGTTCAAGGAAACAGGGATGATGCTGGGAGGTATGAGGTGGGGGTAGGATTTGAGGTGGGAGGAGTGGATAGGTGGGAGAAAGGGCAGACAGTTTACGGGGGCAGGGACGAGCTGGGCTGGTTTTGGGATGCAGTAGCGTGAGGGGAGATTTTGAAGCTAATGAAGTCCACATTGATACCATTAGGCTGCAGGGTTCCCAAGCGAAATATGAGGTGCTGTTCCTGCAGCCTTCAGGTGGCATCACTGTGGCACTGGAGGAGGCCCAGGATGGACGTGTCGTCCAAAGCATGGGAGGGGGAGTTGAAGTGGTTTGCGGCTGGGAGGTGCTATCGTTTGTTGCAGACCGAGCGTAGGTGTTCCACAAAGTGGTCTCCAAGCCTCCGCTTGGTTTCCCAACGTAGAGGAGGCCCCATCAGGAACAGAGGATACAATATACCACATTAGCAGATGCGCAGTTGAACATCTGCTTGATGTGAAAAGTCTTCTTGAGGCCTGGGATGGGTTTGAGGGGGGAGGTGTCGGGGCAGCTGTAGCACTTCCTGCGGTTGCAGGGAAAAGTGCCGGGGATGGTGGGGCTGGTGGGGAGTGTGGAGCGGACAAGGGAGTCACGAGGAACGTGGTCCCTCCGGAAAGCAGATTTGGTAGCGGGGTCCGATTGCAGGTGGCGGAAGTGCCGGTGGATGTTGCAATGGGTCCGGATGTTCATGGTGTGGAACGTGAGGAGAAGGGGGATTCTGTTTTTGTTGTTATTGCGGGGAGGGGTTGTGAGGGATGAGTTGTGGGAAACACGGGAGGTCCTGTCGATGGGGTTTTCGACCACTTGAAGGGGAAGTTGCAGCCCTTGAAGAACTTGGACATCTGAGATGTACGGGAGTGGAATGCCTCATCTCGGGAGCAGATGCGGCGGAGGCGAAGGAATTGGGAATAGGGGATGGCATTTTTGCAAGGAAGGTGGGTGGGAGGAGGTGTATTCTAGGCAGCTGTAGGAGTCAGTAGGCTTGAAATGGATATTGGTTTCCAGGTGGTTGCCAGAGATGGAAACAGAGAGGTCCTGGATGGAGGGAAAGTTGTCAGAGATGGTCCAGATAAACTTAAAGTTGGAGTGGAAGGAGTTGGTGAAGTGGATGAACTGTTCGAGTTCCTCGTGGGAGCATGAGGCTGCACCGATACAGTCATCAATGTAACGGAGGAAGAGGTGGGGGATAGGGCCAGTGTTGCTTCAGAAGAGGGACTGTTCCACGTACCCTACACGGAGGCAGGCATAGCTTGGGCCCATGCGGCTACCCATGGCCACCCACTTTGTCTGTCGGAAGTGGGAGAATTGAAGGAGAAGTTGTTAAGGTTGAGGATGAGTTCAACTAAATGGACAAGGTTGTCAGTGGCGGGGGGCTGGTCGGGCCTGCGGGACATGAAGGAGCAGAGGGTCTGCAGGCCGTCTGCATGGGGACTGCACGTATGTAGGGATTGGACGTCCATTCTGAAGATGAGGTGTTGGGGACCAGGGATTCGGATGTTTTGGAGGCAGTGGAAGGCGTGGGTGGTGTCACAGACGTTGGTAGGGAGTTCCCGGACCAAGGGGGAGAAAATTGAGTCTACAAGGGTGGAGACAACTTCAGTGGGGCTGGAGCAGGCAGAGACAATTGGTCGACTAGGTCAGTCAGGTTTGTGGATTTTGGGAAGGAGATAGAAGCGGGTGGTGTGGGGTTGGGGAATGATGAAGTTGGAGGCTGTGGGTGGGAGGCCACCTGAAGTGATGAGGTTTTGGATGGTCTTGGGGATGATGTTTTGGTGGTCGGGGTGGGGTCATGATCCTGGGGATGGTAGGAGGAGATTTCAGAGAGCTGGTCCTGGCGTCGGCGATGGAGAGGTCAGTGCACCATATTACAACTGCACCTCCCTTGTCCGTGTGTTTTATACCGAGGTCAAACTTGGAGCGGAGGGAGCAAAGGGCTGCATGCTCTGTGGGGGAGAGGTTGGAGTGGGTGAGAGGCTGGAGAGGTTGAGGTGTTTGATGTCTCAATGGCAGTTGGAAATTAAGAGGTCAGGGAGAGTAAGACGCCTTGGGGTGGTTTCCAGGAGGAGGGAGAGAAGGTGTCAGTCGAGGGAGGGTTTCAGATAATAACCATTAAGGTTGGAAATCACAGCCAAGCAATTCAAGATGTTATTAGTTTATCTAAATGGCACAGCACATGCACCCAACATGCTATAGTTGAGGCAAGTACCTTGCATTTGGTCAACACTGAAAAATCTTCCCTGTGTACTTCAGTAAAGTTAACCAGAATTTGATAAACTCAAACTCAGTTGGCAGGCAAAATGTGACTCAAAATCTGGGCATGACTTAGGTCTTGTGTAATGGATAAAATGCCTCTGTGCCAGAGCTCTGGATTCGATTTCCATCCTTGAACCTGTGGCAATGTCACTAGCTCTGGGCCAGAAGTTCTGGATCCAACTCCTGCCAGTCGCAGAGGTGTGTCACAGCCTGTCAGAACAGGTTGATGAGCAAATATACAGGAGAGTAAGGTTGCAGATTCAGGGGCCATCGCAGTGTGGTGGTAATGTCTCCACCTTTGGGCCCAAAGGTCTCGAATCAAATCCCACAGATGTTTTTCATAAAATGTCTGAAAAAGTTGGTTAAACTTTTTCCAGAAATGTGACTTGATGGAGAAGGAAGCGGTATCAGTGTTGAATTTCAGAATTCAGCCCCGGGATAACAGAAAGCACAGCCATTCGTGTTGATTGGAGCAAAATGTGCACCTTATATATGTTTATAAAATCATGAAGGGCATGGATAGAATGAATAGTCAGGGTTTTTTTCCCAGAGTATGGGGAGTCAAACATTAGAAGGGACAGGTTTAAGTTGCAAGGGGAAAGATTTAAGAAACATAAGAATGAATGCCAGATGACATGCTGGAGGCTTGTGAAAACACCATTTTAAAGGTACGTGGATGGTTATATACATTGGAAGGGTTCAGAGGAATATAGGCCAAACACTGGGAAATGGGACAAGATTAATTTCGGATATCTGGTCAGCATGGACATGTTGGGCCAAATGATTTGTTCCCATACTGTACATTTTTATGATTCATTCATCCACATGATCAGGATCTCTTTGTAATCTTGGATAACCTTCCCTGTCTACGGCTCAAATAGTCTCACTGTCATCCATAAACTTGCTAACCATACCTTCTATAATTTTCATCTAAATCATTTATTTAAATGAAAAACAGATGCAAATCCAACACCAATCCCTGTGGATCACCGCTAATCACAGGCTTCCAGTCTGAAGGACAATCCTCCATGAACACCCTGTCTCCTGCCATAAAGCAGAAACACACACACACACACACACACACACACACACACACACACACACACACACACACACACACACACACACACACACACAGCCATGTCTTTAAGAGAGAGACAGATGCCCTTCAATTAATAAGCAGATGAAGGGTTATGGTGAGAAAGCGAGATAACTATTTTTTTGAGAAACCTGTCAAGCATAATCAAACAGCAGTGCAGACTTGATGGCCATATGGCTAATTCTGCTCCAACGTCTTATGCTGTCTGGTCTGAAGGTATCGGAAATGTTTTCCCAAGAGAACAGTGATGGCTGAGATTGATAAACACTTTACTGAACAGAGTCAATTGGAATATGGAATAGGTTTGAGGGGATGAATGGCCTACATCTGCTCCCAAGTGTTCTGCTCTTTAAAGAGGAGGTAACTTGCTGTGATGTAACCCACTTTAAGGGTTCTCCCGATTAAGATTGAGATAAGAATTTATCTTTCTCTTTAATATTGTGTTGTCTGTGGTGTTCTCATCCTCGGGGAACAGTGAAGACTGGGTTAGTGAAGATATTCAAGGCAGAGCTCAACCGACCTTTAATGGACAAGAGGGTCGATTATTGGGAGTAAACAGGAAAGAGGTGTTCAGCCACAAACAGATCAGCCATGAGCTTTCTAAATTGAGCAGCAGGCTCGAGGGTCTGAACGGCCAACTGCAGTTCCTATCCTGTGTGTTGTTCTCTCACTCCAGCCCTCAAAGCTGTTGCAGGGGGAAAGAAAGTTATAATGAGATAGGGGATCATTCTTTCCCTCTCAGGAGTTACACGAATGGAGCACTCAAACATGGATTCAGAGAGACATCAAGATATACAGCATCCAAACAGACTGTTTGGTCCAACTCGTCCATGCCGTACAGATATCCCAAAGAAATCCAGGCCCCTTTGGCAGCATTTGGTTCATACATCTTTAAACTGTTCCAAAACATATACCCATCCTGATAATTTTAAATGTTGTAATTGTAAAAGCCTCCACCACTTCCTCTGGCAGCTCATGCCATAAACACACCACCCTCTGCATGAAAATGTTGCCCCATAAGTCCCTTTTAAAGATTTCCCCTCTCTCCTCTTAAAGCTGGGCCCCCTCGTTTTGGACTCCCCCATCCCGGGGAAAAGACTTTGGCTGTTTACATCTGTGCCCCTTATGACTTTGCAAACGTCTGTAAGGTCACTCATCAAAGACTTTGTTCTATTTTATTGTGGCAAATTTTTCACACAGCACCTACAGCCAGAAATGAAATTAATTATTAAGATTATCTGTATTTGTGGTGTTTGTAAAGGGGCGAATGTTAACCAGACTGATAGGAAATCTTCCCTCTTCCTCAATATGTGTCCGGGGAAAATTGAGCACCTGACTGAGAGTGCAGACAAGATTTATTGCTGCATCTGAAAGACAGCATTCTTGACCGTGTAGCATTCTACTCAAATGTCAGTCTATGTTCTGTGCTTGTTCTTTAAACACTCAAGAATCGGAATCATTGACAGCACAACCTCTACATGATGATCCGACAACAAATAGCCCTAATGGTGTGTTGCTGAGCTCAAATACACCTCGTCTACCAGTTAAACACTGCAGTAGAGGCCCTGCAACCTTTCTCGGCTGCTACACAGCGAGCCCTGGTTTGCTAACAGGAAATGCAGAGTAGAGATAATTATTTATTTTCAGTTTGGAAAGCTGCAATGACTGGAATTCCTCGGGGATGTGTGAGGTCATCACCAGTTCACAATCTAGGTTAACGATTTGGACGAAGGTCTGACAAGATTGGAGCTCAATTTGCTAGTACACCAGGACAGTCATTCAATAAGATGTCAAGTGGAGGCGGAGCATCTATAACGGGCTGTAGACAGGGGATGATAATGAGCAAACTTTCAGCATTGCAAATAAAACAGTACAGTGTGGGTTATGGGAAGTTTGTGTTTTGGGGAAAGGGTAAAACGGCGGTAAATTATTTAACTGGAGGGAGAACACAGAGCTTGCGTGTGAAAGAGGGAGTTGTGGGTCCTGGTACATAAATCAGATAAAGTTAATCTGAAGATGTCACAAGTGATTTGGAAAGGAAATGGAATGGTGCTGTTTCCTGCAAAGGGTGCTGGGTATGATCTTAGGCATATTTCCCTGCATTTCTACAGGACATTGCTGAGATTCTACCCAATGCACTGTCTGTAGGTATCATGCCCTAAACTAATAAAAAAGAACGATGGCCTTTGAAACTTTTCAAAGATGGGTCTCTATATAGAACAGAACAGTACAGCACAGTTCCGGGTCTTAGGCCCACAATGTTGTGCCAGACCTTTACCCTAAACCTAAGGTCTATCTAACCTCCACCTCTACCTTATACTATCACATTGTTACATGCCTCATCGCCACTTAAATGTCCCTAATGAGGCTGACTCCACTACCCTCTCCGGCAATGCATTCCACACCTCTACCACTCTCTGAGTAAAGAACCTACCTCTGACGTCTCCACTATATCTACTTCCACTCACATTAAAAATTTGTCCCCTCATTAAAGCTACCTCCACCCCAGGAAAAGTCTCTGGCTCTCCACTCTATCTATACCTCTGATCGTTTTGTACACTTCTATCAAGTCACCTCTCATCCTTTGTCATTCTAGAGAGGAAAGCCCTAGATCTCTCAACCTTTCCTCAGAAGAGCTTCCCTCCATTCCAGGCAACATCCTGGAAAATTTCCTCTGCACCTTTTACAATGCTTCCAGATCTTTCCTGTAATGAGGTGATCAGAATTGAACACAATACTCCAGATGTGGCTGAACCAAGCTTTGGTACAGCTCGAGCATAACTTCACGGCTCTTGAACTCAATCCCTCTATTAATGAAAGCTAAAATACCATAAGCCTCCTTAACAACTCTATCCACCTGCTTTCAGGGAACTTTGAGCATGAACCTCTGCTCGTCTGCACTGCCAAGAATCTTTCCGTTAACCCTGTATTCTGCTTTCAAGTTTGTCCTTCAGAAATGAATCACCTCACACGTTTTAGGGTTAAACTCCATTTACCACTTCTCAGCCGAACTCTGCATTCTATCAATGTCGCTTTGTAACCTAGAGCAGCCGTCCACACAGTCCACAGTTACCCACCTTTATATCATCCACAAACTTACTAATCCATCATTCCACTCGTTCATCCAAATCATTTACAAAAATCACAAATAGAAGAGGACCCTGAACAGATCCTTGTGGTACACCACTCGTAACAGAGCACCATGTTGAATATTTCCCGTCCACTACCACCGTTTGTCCTAGAAGGGTCAGCCAATCTGCCACATTTCCCCATATCCCATGTCTCCTTACCTTCTGCATGAGCCTACCCTGGGGAACCTTATCAAAGGCCTGGGTCAAATCCGCATATACCACATCCACTGCTCCACCTTCATCCACGTGTTTGGTCACCTCTTCAAAGAATTCAATAAGTTTTGTGAGGAATGATCTAACCATTACAAATCCATGCTGCACATCACGAATCATACTGTGCCTGTCCAAGTGATCATAAATTCTATCTCTCAGAGCCCTTTCCAATAATTTGCCCAGCACCGAAGTAAGACTGAGCGTACTATAATTTCTGGGGTTATTCCTGTTGCCTTTTTTGAACAAAGGAATGATGTCTGCCTCTTTCCAATCTTCCAGCAATATAACCGTGGAGAGTGAGGATGAAAAGATCATCGCCACAGGCCCTGCGATCTTGTCCTTCACTTCCCACAGAATCCTTGGATAAATCCCATCAGGGCTGGATGACGTATCTACCTTCAACTTCCTCAGAATTCGTAGTACATCTTCTTTACTAACATCCACCCCCTCTAGCCTACCTATTTCACAACGTCCTCCTCTACAACGAGGTCCCTCTCAGGTGTGAATACTGAAGAAAAGTATTCATTAAGGACCCCTCCTATCTCTTTAGGATCTGTGCACAAATTCCCTTTACAATTCTTGATTGGCCCTCCCCTTTCTCTGTTCATTCTCTTGTTCTGCACATACGTGTAAAAAAGCCTTGGGGTTTTCCTTGATGCTATCCACCAAACGTTTCTCATGCCCCATTATAGCTCTCCTAAGCCTTTTCTTCAGCTCCTTCCTGGCTAACTTGTCTCTACCATCCTGTGATGAAGACATTCAGTTTCTGGAGGATTAACAGTTTAGGCCTGACAACGAGAAATGCTCTTGACTATGCAAGAACTTGAGGTGAGTGTAAATGGTGAAGACCTGACTGATATTTCCTCTTGTACGGGAGAATAAAACTGGGGAAATAATTTTAAAAATAAAACAGGTTCTGAGGAAGGACCACTGAACCCAAAACATTAATTCTCATTTCTCTTCATGGATGCCGCCAGGCTGCTGAGCTTTTCCAGTAATTTTTGTATTTCTTTAGGAATAAGACACATTCTTGTTAACACAAATTATATATGTATTAAACATATTTTAAACATGATATTTTTAAATTATGCAGGCACATATAAACATACCTTTAAAACGAGTGCAGTCATATGTTGCTCTGTGTATTACAGCAGCAATGATACAACTACATGGAGCAGCGAATGTGATGTAAGCATATAATGGAGACAATGTTCAAGGAGACCTCACACGTTCCAGTTTGGGGGTTGGCGAGCGTTATTGTGCGATTCAACTCAGAGGGGAAAAAGTAACCTGCCTGAAAGGCAACAGCCTATCGCTCCCTCTCTATTTCCTTGTTCCTCATCGCATCAATGTATGAGAGCTGAAAACGCACCAATCATCTTTACCACTCATGGAGGACTCATGACGAGGATTAATTGGAATCTCCCACTGCCTGTAGCAAAGGGAATTCAGCCAAATCTAATAGTTCCAGGAAATAATCCCATTGCCAACAACCTGTGCGAGCAGAATAAATTTTGGAAGCAGAATAATAGTTGGGACAATCTCTCACATTCTTCCTTTTATCATGAGTTCAACTGTTACATGGACAAAGTTCTTTCAAATTAATATTTCAGCTTGTCATCAAATATACGTGTGTGTGTGTGTGTGTGTTTGTGAAGTGCATATGTCATTCTTCATTCCATCATAGTTTGAGTAAATTTGTTTTGATCATAAATATGTTGTTTTCGCAGATTAAAGAAAACTGCCTGACTTGCTCCTTACACCGACCCTGACGCAGTCTGAGCCCTATATCATCGGCCACATCACCAACCTGGTTACATATAAAATTTGCTGTGACCAGTGGAGGAGTGGGACTGGAAAAGGAAACAGTGACCAGCCAAGCCAGGGAACCATAGACCAGAGAGGCTGACATGAGTACTGGGTAAGTTGTTGGAGGGGATTCTGAGGGATAGGGTTTACAAGCAGTTGGAAAAGTAAGTATTGATTAGGGATAGTAAGCATGGCTTTGTGCAGTGAAAATCGTGTCTCACTAACTTGATTATTTTGAAGAGGTGATAAAGAAGGTTGATGAAGGCTGTGTGGTAGACATTTTCTATATGGGCTTCAGGAAGGTGTTCGGTAACGTTCGGAATTGTAAACAGATTAGTAATGGTGGCTCACGTGGGATCCAGACGAGTAGCTAGCCAATTGAATTCAAAATTGGCTTGAATGCAGAGGATTGTTTCACAGACTGGAGACCAGTGACCAGCGGTGTGCCGCAAGTATCAGCTCTGAGTTCACTGCTTTCTATCATTATACAGTCAATGCTGGGGCCCTGGGGACTGTTGCTGAATAAAGAGACCTTTAGTGCACACACATAGTTCCTTGAATGTGGAGTAGCATGTGAGACAGGGTAGGGAAGGACACATTTGTCATGACTGCCCTAATCAGTCAGAGCATTGGGTATAGGGGTTGGGATGGCATGTTGCTCCTGTACAGGACATTGATGAGGCCACTTTAAGAATACTGTGCACATATCGGTTGGCTCTGCTAAAGGAAGGATATTGTTAACCTTGAGAGGCACAGAAAAAACAGATTTACAAGGATGTTCAAGGACAGGAGGGTTTGAACTGTCAGGAGAGGCTGAACAGTTTGAAGTGTTTTCCCCTGGAGTGCTGGAGGCTGAAGGGTGACATGACAGATGTTTATAAGATCATGAGGGACATGAATAGTCTGAATAACCAAGGTCTGTTTCCCAGGAGAGGGGAGGCCAAAATTAAAGTGCTAAGGTTGAATATGAGAGGGGAACGACCTAGAAGGGAACTTAGGGCAAAGTTTTCACGCAGAGAGAGATGTGTGATCAGAAAGTGCTGTCAGAAGTGGTGAAGGTGTGTGCAATTACACAGCTAAAAAAGTATCTGGATTGGTACATGAATAGGAAAAGTTGAGGGGGATATGGACCAAATATTTGCAAATGGGAATAGATCAGATTACATATCAAGTCAGTGGGGGAAAATAATCAGTTTCTGCGTTGTGTGACTTTCTGATTCCATCAGGTGGACGAGAAGAAATTCTAAAAGGGCATTTGGAGTGGGAAATCTCTTCCCCAGAGGTCTGTGGTGCCTTTCTGTTGACATTTATTCAGAGATACGTTAATGAAATAGTTGACAGATGTTAAACAAAACATGATTTATTTAAACACTGTAGTCAAAGTAGAACCAAAAAAGAGGAACTTAGAATAACCTCGCTCTGGTGGATAACCTAATAGTATAATAGCTACAGCAAATATTACTAATTAGCTGTTCCAGCATAGTAACAGCCCATAAACAGACACTTTGGTAAGAAATAAAATTCATTCACAGGTTCTCACATGCAGTTCTCCAATTCAGGATGAGGAACCAATCATCCAAAGAAAATTCTGCAGCCAGGAGACATTCACTGAAGCTTCCAACTCCATTGAGACACCAGTAGCTTCTGATGCAACTGAAAAGCAAAACTCAGAAATTCTGATCCGTGCGAGCTCGTCACACTCATTCAGGCTGCATTAAAACAAAAACCCAAAGCCTCTCAAGACTGTTTACTCAATGGTCTTAACTAGACAGCTTTGTGCCTCTCGTTCAATCCTTCTCTTAAAAGAAACCAAAATAAAATAATCTCTCACAGTTACAGCAATGTCACATGAGTTCACACATCCAACTGTTCCTTAGGAACCCAGGGTGGATCAATTCAGCATTTGGCCCTGCTCTACAGCCCCTTGAGCCCCTACATATTGAAAGGAAAAGGCCATTGAGACCCTACAGTCACTTACATGAAAACAGACTGAGGTAACATGACAAGCAAATGGAGCTAGGCTGTACAGATAGTCTGCTTCACGCTGTTCAACGTGCCTCCATTGTTCATGGTACACATGCAGTACTTTAATGCAGCTTTACAGTTGTGTGGTGGGAAGCCTAATGCTTTGTGCAAAATCACAAGTGGCATCCTCTGAAAAGACATGCTTGCGTTCTCTATGGAGATCAGAATCTGGTTGGTCTGGGTAATGTCACAAAGAGGGTATTATGGCTGCTGTCAGGATTGTGAACAACATGGCGTTCAGTGTAGGGTCACAGATTAATGTGGGGAGAGTTCATTCAGAGCCTGCGCTTCTCTCTGAATCACTGTGGGGCTCTATGTCATTTTACATGTAAAATCCACATGTATTTACATGGGTCACGTATGGGATTTCTCACCCTATCAATTTCTTTTGTGGATATAAGAGTTCATCACCAACTTTGTAATTTTAATGCAGTAATCTCTGATTCTCTCACAGCACAACATATTAAACACTCACTTTCTTCACTCGCTCCTCATGGTACCATCATCTCAGGGATTAGACTGGTGATGACCATTTGTACCGTGTCTGTGGCAAGGAGTTCTTTCATTACAAAAGAGATCAAGCCTGTGCACAGTGCCCATAAATACTCTTTCATCAAGGCTGTACATGTGCAGACATATGGTTCTATTCATGTACATGAATCATCTTACAATGAAGGACAACATACCATTTACTTCCCTCATGACTGATACCCCTGCATGTACTAATTTTGGTGACCTATGATCAAGGACATACAGGCCCTTTCGTGACCACAACACATCCCAACCTCACATCATCTAATCATTACAAAATGAGATGTATGCTGTTGCTGGCCACATTCAAATTGTTTGTATGCCTTTTAAATTACTGTGGTCCAAACACTGATTCATGTGATACCCTAAATGTAGCAGCATTCAGCCTGGAAAAGGGCTCCATTCTCTGTAATGTCTCAACTAAACAATTCTCAATCCATGTAGTATATTCCACCTTACCTCTCAACTCTAATTTTATTCACTCACCTCTGTGCAACCATATCAAAATTATTCTGTAAATTCAAATACACCACTCCCACTGGTTCTCATGTGTGGATGCTTCAACTGTTATATACATATTACTCAGTCGTACATGCACTGGGCAAAGGATCACAACACACAGGAATTGCCAAAACAAATAGGAAAGTACATCAACTTCAGTCGATAATCTAGTTTTCTCTATTTTTACATCTCATCACCCATATTCTCTCTCTCTCTTTCTCTCTATCTCATACATACATGACATAAATAAAGTTAATGAATACTCCAATCTTTCTCCATGTTTTATCTCTCAAAGCTCCCTCTTTCAGTTTAAATGTATTGTTTGCATTTGGATGTGACATGATGACAATTGAGTAATGAAACTAAAAAAAACATCATGAGGAAGGAACTGGCTAGAGTTAATAGGAATAGAATCTTAGGGAAGATGGTGGACTAGCAATGGAAGACATTTCCGGGGATAATTTGGACACACATCTGAAATTTTTGGATGTTTCAATTAACATAAACTGCACAGGTTTACCAAATATAACTTCCATTTCCTGAATCTAAGTTGACTCTGCCAAGTCATATCATGATTTCCCAAGTGTCTAGTTTTTAAAGCCCTCAAAAAAGGTTCCATATTTTCCTCATAACAGATACCAAGTTGTCCAAAATGTATTTTTATTTTGATTTCCCTCTCAGTCCAGTTTTTTTTATGTGCGTTACAACAGTTACTTCCAACTGGCAATTCCAGAATCTGAAGAATTCTGAATGGTAATCAATAATTCTTTCTCGTAGTTACAAGTTTCAAATGACATTTGGACAAGTTCATGAACAGGAAACAGTTGGAGAGATATGGGCCAAGCCCAGGCAGATGGGACTAGGATAGTTTGGGATTATGTTTGACATGGACTGGTTGGGCTGAAGAGCTGTCTGACCCTGTAACTCCTTCACAAGCTTTTTCCCCACCTCCATGTATTCTCTGGGACATACCAGAGCAAAGTACCAAACTTCAGTTCAATTAGTTTTGAGCAATTCCTCTTTATTAATTCTAATCTCCCACAGTTTCTCATTTTCACAGTCACTGTCCTGTAGAATTTCTGAAAGATTTCCTATATCTTATTCTGTGGAAACAGAATTAATGTATTCACTCAGCAGTGGGTCAGTGGGGGTTGGGGTGAAGAGAGATGGCCTCTGTCAACAAGTGAACACATCAGAGCACTGCACTTAGGAGATGATGGACATGGCACCACTGCTACTTGGAAAGTTCTAGAATCTAAACAGTTCAAGGAAACTGTCATTTGATGGCCATCGACGGGTTATGCTGAAACCATTGACACAAAGCTGTAACCTCCTCATTTTAGAATCAAACTGGCTCCACACTTTACAACTGACATAGTTCGAGGTAGAGATAAGAATAAGTACACAATCAAAATATTAGTAACTGCAAGTGTGGCCAGAAGAGAGCTGCAACTGGAAAGGAGCAGATTATGATTTATTCATAAACAGCACTGAGGCAGAAGTGAAGACTGGGAATATTATTGGTGATAAAGGGAATACTGTGATATAAATCAGCTCAGGACAAAATGGGCCAATGGTGGTTATGAACACTTTTATTCTTCCTCGGGGGTTTGTAAGTGAAGGTGAAAAAAACCCTCGAATAAGAATTGAGTTTGTAACTGAAAGTGAATACAATAGTTTCCTTCTTTGCCAAATACAGAGCTCAGAAATTGAGTCGCTGGTCACAAAGGCTTACAGAATAAATGAATGGACAGAGATAGAGAGACTTACCGGGAACACCAACAATAGCGAGGATGGGATAGTAACCCGCCTGAATAACCATCAGTACAGCTTCTATCGACAATGTTAATGGCGCCCAATTGATAGAAAGATAGTAAAGGCCAGAGGATAAACCCCTGTCCATTGTTGGAACATTCCAATCTATTCCTCTCAGTTTCTTATACATTGTTGTCACATTCCCGGCTGTGGTTCTGAGATTCTGATCCATAATTTGGAACATCCCAATCTGCTGTTCACAGATTCTGATCTCTCCACATCTCTGGAGCTGCTGATCCCAATTGTGTTGAATATGCCACGGCCACAGATACTGTGGGATAACGCATTGGGAGAAACCCCTTATTAATAGAAGAGGAAAACCCTCCAGTGACACAGTTAGTATCCATGGAGACTGACATTAATTCGAGTCACTGAACAAACAGCTCCCGTTAACCCCTTCCACTCTGACACTTTTAATGTAACAACAATACCTGGTTTGGGTGACATTGCCTACTGTTGGACTCAATGCCCATCTCCAATTCATCTCACAATGATAGAGACAGAGGAGAAAGTTGATACTTTCTCTGCACAGGCTCGATGATTCTGCTGTGTTATCCACATGTGATGATGTATGTAACCATTTTCCTGAGAGCCAAATGAGAGGTTGTTATTTCACCGAAGTCTCCTCCACCACAACAACTGCCAATCCAAACACCATCTCTGGCCACAACTGCCTGGAGAAAGGCAGGAAATGTGGGTTTTGCTGAACTTTCCTCTCAC
This sequence comes from Stegostoma tigrinum, assembly GCF_030684315.1. NCBI lineage: Eukaryota > Metazoa > Chordata > Chondrichthyes > Orectolobiformes > Stegostomatidae > Stegostoma > Stegostoma tigrinum. The sequence continues at coordinate 101,407 of NW_026728155.1, forward strand.
TGTCCTCATAAGGCAACATTTTGTCTTTAACACAATATTTTCAAGAATTTGCTTCTAAAGTTGCAAACAAATTTTTTGCAGTTTATACAGCCTTTCCTGACCAATCTTTTAGCCTGAGCCCAAAAGTAAACATTACATTTCCAATAGCTTTGCTTATTGGGAGGAAAGGGTCAGAGACAATATCTATGTGATTGATTAAGAAACAGTAAGGAAGGGGAGACAGTGGCTGTGCAGACTGGACAGGACGAACATGATATCGCCCAGTAGGCAATTTCTTCTTCAGAGACGGAATAAAATAAAATGCAGAGAAAGAGACAGAATAAATTTGGCTGAAGGAATGGTGACTGACAAGGTGAACAAAACACGATAGGTTGCAACGGAACAGAGGAGAAATGATTTTATATATACTGTTTAATCAGCGTATGTGTGTAGACATATAAGAGTGTTCACACATGCTCAACACATTCAGGGTTATTAATGAAGATATGATGAACACAATATGGCACAGACGATGTGACCTTGTCTTGTTTGTGACTTGTTAACGTTGCATTCAGTGGAGGGAACCCATCTCTCCCATTCACAACTTTATTTACTCCCATTGTACATCTGCTTCTCTTTCAACACAATTAAAAGCTGATTTGTATTTTGCACCGCACCCCAACATCCTCTGTTTTCTGTTAGCTCTCCTCCACCTCTCATAAGGTATTAAAAAGGCCATTTTCTGAACCTGTTCAGTTCTTAAGAAGGGTCTCGCTGGACTTAAAGCCTTAACCCTGTTTCTCTGTCTCCACAGATGCATCTCGACCTGCTGAATTTCTCCAGAAATGAATCAGCACTGACTGAACTTTCAACAAAACAAACAACTGTGCATGCTGGAAATCTGAAAAATGAAAAATTGCTGGAGAAACTGGGAGCTTTGAAAAGGCATCACTGGATCCAACAGTTTAACTTTGCTTTCACTCTACAGATGCTGCCAGACCTGCTGAGTTTCTTCAGCAAATTGTGTTTTTGAATAAATCCCGAAAACGTGTGTCAAAGTTGCTCAAACACCCTGTCCAACATGGATCACCAAACACTGAGAAGTGAGTGACAGTGCAAGGTGAAAAAATTACTTTGTTCTGAAACTACATAACTCTAGCCTCACTGACACTACAGAGCTCTTAATCATGGTCAGGGAGAGAAACATTCACTTTAAAAACCTTCCTACAGTGTGGAAACAAGCCCTCCAGCCTAACAAATCCACACCGACCCTCACAGCATGCCATCCAGACCCAGCCCCCTATTACTCACCTAATCCACACAATGGGCAATTTAGCATGGGCAATTCACCGAGCCTGCACAGCTTAGGTCTGTGGGTGGAAAGTGGACCACCCGGAGGAAACCCACGCAAACACGGGAGAACATGCAAACTCCACACAGACAGTCACCTGAGGGTAGAATTGAGCCGACATCAGAGGGGCTGTGAGGCAGCAGTGTTAACCACTGAGCCACTGTGCCACCCACAGATGTCCCTACTGGAAAGGAAAAGGTTCAGATGAATATGTTAAAGGGTTTTGAGCAATGTGACAAGTTGGAGATTTGACACCATGGAGAGACTGTCAGAAGAATGAGAATATTAAAATGGAAGTGTTATCACATCAGAAAATAGAGTAGGTCACTGCGTACAAGGGCAATGGGGACTCAGTCTGAACTGGGGAGCATTACATTGCACTTATTGCAGCTCAAAACTGGGCATCCATGTGGTGATGGAAACCACAGCAGCAACTGCAGAAGCAGAATTGTATTCCACCAGAACCTGTGACTTTTTGTCCGGCATAATCCCTCAGTCTATGATTACCATGAAGCTGATTAATGGTTCAGTGACGAGGGCAGGCAAACATGCTGGGGTCAGAACCATGTGTACCTGAAACTGATGCCAACCCGTTATAGATACTGCATTCGACTGCTTGCATTACAGACAGCAGAACTGATACATTACAGACAGGGTGGAATGATTGCAAGATCAACAGACCAACTATCCTGCTACAACCAGTCATAAATGGTGATGGGGGCAGCAGGAACTGCTGATGCTGAAGGCTGAGATAACAAGCTGTGGAGTTGGATGAACACAGCAGGCCAGGCAGCATCAGAGGAGCAGGAAAGCTGATGTTTCAGGTCTGGACCCTTCTTCAGAAAAAAAAAGTAGGGGAACAGAGCTTTGAAATAGAGAGAGGGGGAGGCAGTGATAGAAGATAGATAGTGGAGCAGATAGGTGGAGAGAGGATGGACAGGTCAAGGAGTTGGGGATTAAGCCAGTAAAGGTGAGCTAGGTAAGGAGATTTGACGGGGGTTGGTCAGTGAGGAGGGAGGGGCGGGTAGTGGGATGGAAGACGGACAGGTCGAGGAGGCAGGAATGAGACTAGTAGAGGTGAGGTTAGTGTAGGTGGGAAGCAGGGGTGCGGGTTGGTCAGTGAGGGGGGATTGTAGGTGCTCCACAAAGCAGTCTCCAAGCATCTGAGATAACACGGTGTGAAGCTGGATGAACACAGCAGGCCAAGCAGATTCAGGGGAGCAGGAAATTTTGACGTTTCAGGTCGGGACCCTTATTCAAAAATGGGTGAGAGGAAGGGGATTCTGAAATAAATAGGGAGATAGGGAGGCGGATAGAAGATGGATAAAGGAGGAGATAGGGTAAAAGGAGACAGACAGGTCAAAGAGTTGGGCTTAGAACCAGTGAAGGCGACTGTAGGTGTGGAGTTAAGGGGAGATAGGTCAGTCCAAGGAGGATGGATAGGTCGGGAGGGTGTTGGGTGAGGATAGTGGGTAGGGGATGGTGGTGGGGCTTGAGATGGGAGGAATAGTTAGGGAGGCAGGGACTAGCTGGGCTGGTTTTGGCATGTGGTCGAGGGAGGGGAGATTTTGAAGCTTGTGAAATCCACATTGATACCCTTGGGCTGCAGGGTTCCCAAGCGAAATATGAGATGCTGTTCCTGCATCTTTCAGGTGGCATCATTGTGGCAATGCAGGAGGCCCAGGATGGACATGCCATCTGAGGAGTTGGTGGGGGTTGGGGGTGGAAATTGAAATGGTTCGCGACTGGAAGGTGTAGTTGTTTGTTGCGAACAGAGCATAGGTATTCCGCAAAGTGGTCCCCAAGCCTCCGTTTGGTTTCCCCGATGTAGAGGAGGCCACAACGGGAACAGCGGATACAGTACATAACATTGACAGATGTGCAGTTGAACAACTGTTTGATATGAAAAGTCTTCCTCGGGCCTGGGATGGGGGTGAAGGGGGAGATATAGGGGCAGGCATAGCACTTGCTTCGGTTGCATGGAAACATGCCGGGGGTGGTGGGGCTGGAGTGCAGTGTGGAGCGGACAAGGGAGTCACAGAGAGAGTAGTCCTTCCGGAAAGCAGATAAGGGTAAGAACGGAAAAATGTCTTTGGTGGTGAGGTCGGATTACAGATGGCAGAAATGTCAGACGAAGATGCGTTGGATTTGGAGGTTGGTCAGGTGGTATGTGAGGACGATGGGTATTCAGTTTTGGTTATTATTGCGAATAGCGGGTGTGAGGGATGAGTTGGGGGAAATGCGGGATACACGGTCGAGGGTATTTTTGATCACTGTGGAGGGGAAGTTGCGGTTTTTGAAAAAAGACGACATCTGGGATGTTTGGGAGTATCATAGACCGAGACATCTTTGTCAAAGATCATCAGTCTCCTTTGCTTTGTGCAGAACATCTTCTGTTTCTCCAACCTGACCTTACAATTAATATTCCTCAGTTCCTGAATCATTCTGATCAATCTCCTTTCAATCACTCCACAGACCCTCACATCCTTTGTGCACACTACCTGTTTGTGCAGACCCGAATGCTCTGTGTTCAAGTGGGTGATGTTATCACACACGGGCAATTGCTCAGTGACATCACCCTGAATCCTGGGCATTTCATGAACTGTGGGTTTCCTCTGACCCCAGTGGTTCTGATATCTTTTGAGCTGCAGACTCCAGCATTTGATTTTAAAGTTGAAGACAATGAAATTATTTCATTATTTTTAACCAGTAATGTACACATTTTGTAGCAGAGATAATAGGAACTGCAGATGCTGGAGAATCCGAGATAACAAAGTGTGGAGCTGGATGAACACAGAAGGCGAAGCAACATCTTAGGAGCACAAAAGCTGATGTTTCGGGCTTAGACCCTTCATCAGAAAAGCGGAATGGGGAGAGGGTTCTGATATAAATAGGGAGCGAGGGAGAGGCAGATCAAAGATGGATAGAGGAGAAGATAGCTGGAGAGGCAAAGGCGGCAGAAAAACTGCTCAATGTCCTAACGTGACTGCCATTCGTGGATGTGTGGGTGAATGAGGACAAAGGTGAGCCCCTTACTGAGGACTAACCGTTTGACCTCAGTCAGTGGGACGTCTGGGGAGATGGTGAAAATTCGGCAGGGCTCAGCGTGGCTGTGTCCTCTGGGGCTGCTGACTGTGGACTGTTTGGCCTGCAGTGTTCATCCAGCTCCACGCTTTGTTATCTCATGTACATATTTTGCTTCACGTGCTGTTCTCAGTTATCTGACTCCGGCATTGGTGTGATGTAAATCACGTCCCACTAACTTGAGTATTTTGCAGAGGTGACAAAGAAGGTTGATGAAGGCAGAGAGGGTAAACATTGTTTGGATGCACTTCGGAAAGGTGTTTGAAAAGGTTCCTCATGGTAGACTGGTTAGATCACATGGAATCCAGTGGAAGCTAGTGGTTTGGATCCAAGTCTGGCTTGAAGGCAGGAGGCACAGAGTGGTGGTAGAGTGTTGTATATCAGACTGGAGACCTGTGGTGTGTCACAAGAATCAGTGCTGGGACACTGCTTATCCAAACTTTATATAAATCATTTAGATGGAAGCATAGGAGGGATGGTTAGTAAGTTTGCAGATGGCCCCAAAATTCTTGTTGTTGTGGACAGTGAGGAATGTTATCTCAGAGTACAACGGGACCTTGATCAGATGGGCCAATGGGCCAAGGAGTGGCAGAGTTCAGATAAATGTGATGTGATGCGATTTGGTCAGGCAAGCTAGGGCAGGACTTATAAGTTAATGGGAGGGCCTTGGGGAGTGTCACCAAACAGAGACATTGGGGTGCAGATGCATAGTTCCTTGAAAGCGGAGCCACAGTTAGACAGGGTGGCGAAGGCGGCATTTGGCATGCTTGCTTTTATTCATCAATGTATTGTGTATCGGGGTTTGGGTGTTACGATGCAGATGTACAGAACATTGCCACTTTTAGAATACTGCACTCAGTTATAATATCCCTGCTACAGGAAAGTTGTTTAACTGAAAGGTTTCAGAAAAAAAAAGACTTACAAGGATGGTGCTTGGAATGAATGGTTTGAGCTACTGGGAGAGGAGGCTGAATAGGCCGGAACTGATTCCCTGGAACATTATAGGCTGAGGCGTGACCTTACAGAGGTTTATAAAATCATGAGGGGCTTGGATGGGGTGAATTGTCAATATCTTTTCCTCAAGGAAAGGAATCCAAACCTGAGAGCATGGGTTTAAGTTGAGAGGCGAAAGATTTAAAAGGGACCTGAGGGACAGTTTTACATGTAGAGAATGCTGCATGTATGAAGGAGGTGGTGCAATCACAGCTCTTAAACAGCATCAGGATTGGGAAATGAATCGGAAGGGGACAGAGGGATACGGGCCAAATGCTGGCAAATGGGACTAAAATAATTTAGGATATCTGGTTCGAATAGACAAGTTGCAGCAATCAGTCTGTTTCCATCCTTTATATCTCTACAGCTCTTGGATCTTAATTTGCAATTCTAAATTACCAGATTGTAATTGGAATGTTTGGAGTCGAAGCCAAACCATTTGTGACTTATTCAATGTACTGAACTTAATATCCAGCATCATGCTGCTCATTTCCATGAAGGGCGGGGAGTGACGTTCAGGATGTTGGAGTGGTTTGGGGACCAGAGTTCATATATTCCAGGTCAGATGGATTAGTCTAAGAAATTCTGTTTGTAACTGTGACCCAGTACTTCCTGACAGGGATATTACTTGATCAGAATTAGAATTTGTTTCAAGTATTTGATTTGATTTGGGAAGAGGCAGGCATTCATTGCTTTGCAAACAGTTCAGTTTGCTTAGTGCACAGAATAGAACAGCACAAAAATCAGACCCTTTTAGCAACTGCAGGCACATTGACACTGCAGGCAGTTACACATTCCAAAGAAACAGACAGGGTGGGATGGGTTTGGAGGGCAGGGGATGGTGATTCGCCTTTTTTTTTGTCACAAAGAGTCACATTTATCAAGGGAGGTAGACCCACCATCTTCAGCGGGTGGTTCCTTGCGGCCGTGCACTGCCTGAGAGGGCGCTGGAAGCAGAATTATTCATGGCCCTCAGGAGAGAGTTGAATGATGAGAGATTTACAGGGCATCGGGAAGGACTGGTGAAGTTACCCGGACAAACAGCTGATGCAGACAGTGACAGGCTGAAGCACCTTCCTCTGTGCTGGGACATTCTCTGAGTGTGCAGTTCTGTACCGATTGTTGCTGCAATCTCACTGACCCGCTGCTAGTCATGGAGCTGGTTGTTGAGGCTTGTTAGTGACGTCAGCTTTGCGCTATCTCATCTGATTGGTACATTTCCGATGATCTACATTCACTACGAAGATTTTTTTATAGAAAAGTGATGCAAAAGCACTGGTGCAAACTGACTTGTTTGCCCTGGTTAAGAGGCCCAGGTAACCATCCCAACACCCACAAACGAAGCTGCATTAGAACAATATTCCAACGAGCCACCACACACTGCAGCACAGAGGAACTATGCAGAGCAGAGGAAAATCACCCACACAGCGTATTCAAAAAGAATGTGTACCCTATGAACACAGTCCGCTGATTTCTCAGCAACAAACCCAAACAAACAGACAAAACGGGCTCAGAAACCATAACCACTCTCCCCTACATCAAAGACATTTCCGAAATGACTGCCAGACTACTCGGACCCCTTGGCATCAGGGTAGCCCACAAACCCACCAATACACTAAAACAGCAGCTAATGAACTTAAAAGACCCTATACAGATAACAAATAAAACGAACGTCATCTACAAAATACCTTGCAAGAACTGTGACAAACACTACATTGGACAAACTGGCAGGAAGCTAGCCACCAGGATACATGAACATCAACTAGCCACAAAACGACATGACCCACTATCACTCGTATCCTTACATACAGATAAGGAAGGACACCACTTTGATTGGGACAACACATCCATCCTAGGACAAGCCAAACAGAGACATGCACGAGAATTCCTAGAAGCATAGCATTCCAACCGGAACTCCATCAACAAACACATTGACTTGGAGCCAATCTGCCATCCCCTGAGAAAAAGAACAGGAAATGACATCACCAACCCAAGGAAACCTAACCAGATAAATAGAAAGCGGGACATAACACCAGCGCTTCGTCGGAGGCTCACTGATGATGTTACTAGAAAGGTGACGAAACGTCTGAAAACTAACCTTCCAGCTCAGCGAGCAAACTCACATCCAGGAGCTTTCTCCATCCTCTCCATGCATTGTTGTGGTATTGTCGTGTTCCCAGGAATGGTGCAATCTTATTAAACCAATTTTAAAAGCAGACTGATCAAAACTTTAAAAATACTAGGCATAAACACCTTGTTATCTCAGATTCTCCAGCATTTGAAGTTCCTACAATCCTTGAAGAACTATATGCTGGGATATGCTCAATGCTCTGGAACCATAATCATGGAATTCCTACAGTGTGGAAACAGGCTCTTCAGCCCAACAAGTCCACACCAAACCTCACAGCATCCCAGCCAGACCTATAACCTTCCTAATGTACCCCTCCCTGAATACAACAGGCAATTTAGCACAGCCAATCCACCTAACCTGCACATCTTTGGACTGTGGGAGGAAACCCACGCAGACACGGGGAGAATGTGCAGACTCCACACAGGCAGTCACCCAAGGCTGGAATCGAACCCGGGTCCGAGTGCTGTGAGGCAGCAGTGCTAACCACTGAGCCACCGTGCCACTGAAATGCTTTCTCTCAGTACTTTCACCCAACTTTCTCTAAATATGCTTGTTTCAAGGTAAATGTTAATCTCTCCTTTTATGCATGTTCAGCACTTGCTCTGAATGTTATCACCTCATCCCTGGTACATGCTGCACCTTCCCACCAACACCCTCCCTGAATATTCACACAGGGCATCAGAAGTAAAAGAAAATCACCTGCTAACACTACCTCATTACAAATAGCATTTCAGAAAAAAATGCTATCGAAGTATTCACTAGTTTTGAATTTGATGATGATGAGTTGGATGTATTGAATGAGAGATTTTGGGAACACTGTGAGCCAGGAAAGGATATGGTGTATACAATGCACATTTTTCATTTGAGTGCAAGAACAACCAATCAGACAGGTGTGCATGTGACTGCTTCATTTTTCTCAAGTCGAGGCCTGTGAGTTTAATCAGATTACTGACTCACTGATGTGGGACACAACTGCGAATGACCAAGTCAGGTGGCATATTACGCCAAAAGCCAATTCTCACATTAGCCAGACCAATAGATATTTGCACATCTCGCAGAGTGAAATAAAAATGCTACATCAAGATGCAGAATTGCCTGTCCACAAAGTACATTCTTGCTGTCAGTACTCTACATGCTTTTCAGCACCTGAGACATGTTCTGCTCAGGGCCTGGCACAATATCTCTGCCTTACCCTGGCATTTTTGCACTTTGATGTCTCAACTAGAACCTAATGTCTCACAGTGCTCCTGTCTTGCCTGGTTGCTCATCACAGGCATAAGTCAGGCAGCTTAGCATTGTTATTACCAGCAGTCAGTCAAGGGCTGGTCAGCAGCTGTGGCAACTAATGCATTTTTTTCAACCAAATGGTCACATCTACAAGTCTCAGGGAAACAGTTCTCAGTCAGGGCAAGGGAGACAGGATTCAGTCAGGGGATCCTGACACAGCATGTCCAAGGAATCATTCGATATCAGCCCAGGGACTTTGACACTGTCAGTCAGCCATTTGGGGCAATCAGGATCAGGGAATCTGTATCACTACAGTACAGAGAGGTGGCCACACTCACTACTAATTATTCTCAAAATGCTGCAATAGACTTGTTGAGCCTGAATTATGTTCATCAATCCAAGCTGACCCTCTCCATTCCTGCCATTGGAGGTCAGTTTGATGAAATTCTCTAGGTTTTCGGGAGGTTCAAGTCCATAGCTCCCTGAAATAGCAACACAAGTAGATAAGATGGTGAAGAATTTCGCTTTCATGGTACACAGCATCAGGATATGGTCAACTTGGATGTCTGGTTCATAAGTGGCATGTCAGAGCATGCACTGTTAGTACGAGAATAACTATGGTTTCAACCACGAAATGGCCACAACTTGATCAAAAGAGAAAGTGACCATCAAGCAGTTTGAACTGTCAGCTGTCAAATAAATTAAGAGAGAGTTAAACGTATTTGCAGGAGTTTTTTTTAATTTTTTTTAAAAAATTCATTCATGGGCTGATCACATCACTGTATAAGAATGGCAGTTTCCTTCCCTAAAGGCCATCAGTGAACAGATGGGTTTTTTCCAAGAAAGACAATGGATTGACAGTCATCATCAAATTCTTATTTCCAGATGGATTCACACCTAGGTCCCCGGACCAGTATCTCAGGCTCTAGGGAAGTGATGGACAGAAGACTAAATAGAAAATACGTACTAGGAATCACACAATGTCTTGGTTTATGTTTCCATCATGAGATCCATCGCTGCTATGGACACCAGGTAAAGAGCTGAAGAGACTGCAATGCCCCCAGGCAGAGTCACAGCGGTCACCAGGTTTCACAGGCGACTGGGAAAATGCAATCAGGGATTATAGGACATGACTCATCCCAATCCTATGTTTGGATTTAAAACTTTCCTTTGATTTTTAATCTACAAAATGAAAGATTACCTTGTTTCCAATAAACAAACATCTGTGGAGAGCAACAGAATCCGTCACTGTAAAGGTGCGCAGACCTATCTAACAAATAAAGGGCCATTGAATTCATCACAGAATTCCTACAGTGTGGAAGATGGCCATTCAGTCAATACCAACCCTCCAAAGAGCATCCCAACCAGTCTCACACCGTACCCTATCCCTGCAATTTGCACACAAGATACTGTGGGCAATTTAGCATAGTCAATCTACATAATTTGCACATTTTTGGACTGAAACCAGAGCATCTGGAGGAAACTCACGCAGACAGTGTCTGGGTTAGACACTCTTCGTCAGGTCAGTGCGGACTTGATGGGCTAAGTGGTCTGCTCCCATACTGGAGGGATTCTCTGATCTCCAGAAACAAGCCCAAAACACATGGTTTTTGAATCTACTATAACAAATGTGTGGAGCTGGATGAACACAGCAGGCCGAGCAGCATCTCAGGAGCACAAAAGCTGACGTTTCAGGCCTTGTCCCTTCTCTAGGCCTGAAAAGTCAGCTTTTGTGCTCCTGAGATGCTGCTTGGCCTGCTGTGTTCATCCAGCTCCACATTTTGTTGTCTTGGATTCTCCAGCATCTGCAGTTCCCATTATCACTGATACTATTTTTGATTCTACTGTTAGCTATATTGAAACCAAATCAACTTATTCAGAAATTTGCTGGTAGTTAACCAGTCCTGATAAACGAGGAAATCCCTTTTCACATATCGTGCAGGTGGATAGTCTTTAGTCAGTGTGAATGTGTCGATGTGTTGTGACAACGTGACTATTTCCAAGCTCTACCTTACACAACTGTTAGTGTGACATTTTATTCACAATACCAGCACCTTTAATTGAGCAGGGATCAGTAACATCTGTACAAACAGCCCAAAACCATGGTTCATTTGCTAGTGAGAGTGACAGCAAAGTCCTTCAACTGTGGTTGTCTGTGAACTCGCTGGTGTGTTAACAGTTTGGATGACAATGAATCCCTTCCCACACTCAGAGCTCATGAAAGGTCTCTCCCCAGAGTGAACTCGCTGGTGTATCAGTGGGGAATTCCAGTCAGCAAAGCCTTTCCCTCATGCAGAACAGGTCAATGGTCTCTCTCCAGTGTGCCTCTGGTGGTCAGTTTCTAGCTGGGATCGATGAAGAAATTCCTTCCTGCAATCTGCACATTTCCACACTCTCTCCCAGTGTCACTGCACTGGTGTTTGGACATTTCAGATGAATCTTCACAGACTCTTCAACATACACACCATGTGCTTTTCTCCCCACTATGAGTGCTGCTTTTTCCTTCAATGTTCAAAATCCTGAGAAAATTGGGTTTGTGATAAACAAAGTGACTGTCAGACCTGGATGTGGAACAGTTTGAATTGTCCGACTGCAGACTATACTTTCAAACAGAAAGTAAGTGTAGCGAGTAAGAAACCAGAAGGACACACACATTGTGAAACTGAGAAATTCTCTGGACATGTGTGGAGCAACACTTGGGGAATATGCTAGATCACCATTAGAACAAATTCATTCACAAATATCCTCCAGGTAAGGGATCCAGTCAGTGTTTGCATCAAACTACCAAAAGAGAGAGGTGGGAGAGCCAGGGAGGAAGGACAGTCATTGTATAGATCTGTAACTCAATCTTTTGATCCCTCTGAAAGACTAAGAATAGTGCAGAAGTAAAATTGTGGAAATCTGAAATGAAAACAAAAAAGAATGCTTCGTCAGAGTTGTACAGCACAAAACAATCCCTTTTGTCCCAGTTGTCCACGCTGACCAGATATCCCAAATTAATCTAATCCCATTTGCAAGCATTTGACCTATATTCTGCTACACCCTTCCTATTCACATACAACATTTAAAAGGTATCTGGATGGGTAACTGTACCAGCTTCCACCAGTCCCTCTGGCAGCTCATTCTACACAAGCACCACCCACTTTCCCTTTAAAAAAACAAAATTTGCTGGAAAAGCTCAGCAGGCCTGGTAGCATCTGTGGAGGAGGGAAAAAAAGTTAACATTTTGGGACCGGTGACCCTTCCTCAGAATCCGAAACTCTTCTCTCCTCCAGAGATGCTGCCAAACCTGCTGAGCTTTTCCAGCAACTTTGTTTTTTTTTTCAGATTTACAAAATCTGCAGTTCTTTTGGTTCTCAGCTTAAGCCAGTGTTATTAGTTCTAGTCTCCCCTAACCTGGAGAAACAATCTTGGCCACTCACCCTACGCCCACCATAATTTTAACAACGTCTATAAAGGTCACCAGTCAGCCTTCAATGCTTCAGGGAAAATAGCCCCAGCATATTCAACCTCTCCCTACAGCTCAAAACTTCCACCTCTTGCAACATTCTTGTAAATCTTTTCTGCACCCTGCTAAGTTTGACAGCATCATTCCTATAGCAGGGAGACCAGAACTGAACACAGTATTCCAAAAGCAGCATCATCAATGCCTTGCTCAGCCTATAACATGACCTCCCAACTCCTACACTCAATGCACTGACCAATAAATGCAGCACAGCAAATATCATCTTCACTACCTTCTGTACCTGCAATTCACCTTCAAGGAACTGTGCACATGCACCCCAAGGAGTTTCTGTTACATAACAATCCCCAGGGCCTCATCATTAACTGTTTAAGTCCTGCGCTGATCACAATTACCATAATGCAATCGCTCACATTTATCTGAACTAAAAACTTATTTCTATCACTCCTTAGCCCATCAACCCATCTGATTACGTTCCCATTGCACTTGGAGGTAAACTCCTTTGCTGTCTACTACAACAATTTTAGCGTCATCTGCAAACTTACTAACCATTCCTCCAATATTCATTCCACATGATTTGCATCAATGATAAAAAAAGCAGTGGACCCAGCACCGATCCTTGCAGCACACTGCTGTTCATAGTCCTCTAGAATGAATCCGCTCCCCCCCAACCCACCATGATCCTGTTTCCTACCTTCAAGCCAATTTTGTTTCAAATAGCTAACTCTCCCTGGATCCCATTTGATCTAATCTTGCTAACCAGTCCATCATGTGGAGCTCTGGTGAATGCCTTGCTGAAGTCCATATAGACAGTGTTCACTGCTTTGCCTTCTTCAATCTTCTTTGTCACTTCTTCAAATAAACTCAATCAATTAAGTGAGACAAGATTTCCTACTCACAAAGCCATGTTGACTATCCCTAATCAGTCTTTTCTTCTCTAAACACATGCAAATCCAGTCCCTCTGAATCCCCTCCAGCAATTTACCCACCACTGACATCAGGCTCAACGGTCGATGGTCCTCTGGCTTTTCCTTAAAGAATGGCACCACATTAGCCACCCGGCCTTCTGGCACTTCACTAGTGTCAGTGATACAAATACCGCAGCAAGGGGCCAACAATTATTTCCCCAGCTTCTCCCAGAGTTTGAGTGTAACACCTGATCAGGTGCCAGGGACCTATCCACCTTTATGCATTTTAAGACATCCAGCACCTAGATCTCTGTAATAGAGATACTTCTCACGACTCACGATGTATGTTTCCAAGCTTTCTCCCTTCCATATCCTTCTCTGCAGTAAATACTAATGTGAAATACTCATTCACGATCTCAGCCTGCAGTTCCACACAGACAGCCTTGTTGATCTTTAAAAGGCGCCCTATTTTCTCCCTAGTTGCTTTTTTGTCCCAAATGAAGTTTCAGAATCTCTTGGGATTTCCCTTAACTCAATTTGCCAAAGATAGCTCATGTCTCCTTTTTGCCGTCCTGATTTCCCTCGAGTATACTCCTACTGCCCCTATACTTCGAGGGATTGACCCAATTCCTGTTGTCAATACCTGACATGTGCTGCCTTCTTTTTCTTGACCAGAGCCTCAATTTCTCCAGTCATCCCGTATCCCCTACATTTACCAGCGTTGCCCTTCACATGAACAGAAACATATTGTGCCTGGGCTCTCCTTATTTTAGTTTTGAGGGCCTCCCACTTTCCAAGCATTCCCTGACCTGCATATTACCTCTCCCGATCATCTTTTGGAAGTTCCTGCCCAATAATGTCAAAGTTAGCCTTACTTCAATTTAATACATACTTAGAATTTTGAAATGTATAAGTTTTATATTTAAACTGATCACATCTGCCTGCATCTGGCATATACTCCTCTAAACCTCTCTTATCTATGTCTTTATTCAAATGTCTTTTAAACAACGTGACTGTACCTGTATCTACCACCTCCTGAAAGTTCATTCCACACATGGACAACTCCATAAGAATAAAAATATCCCTCATGTCTTTTTAAATATGTCTTTCTCCTCTCACCTTACACACATGTCCCCTTGTCTTGAAATCACCCAACCTTGGGAATAAACCCTTGCTATTCACATAATCTGTGCCCTCATGATTTTATGAACCTCTAAGGTCACTCCTTAACCCGTTATGCTGCAGTGAGAAAAGTCCTAGCTTTGGCTGTCTATTTGAGAATCAAGCCCTCCAATCCTGGCAACATCCCAGCAAGTCTATTCTGAACTGTCTCCAGTTTAATAATAATGTCCTTCCTGTAACAGGGCAACCAGAGCTGCACACAATACCTCAAATGAAGCCTAAACAATGTCGTATACAACCTCAACACAACATCCCAACTGAGACTCAGAGGTCTGAGCAATGAAGGCAAGTGTGCTAAACAACATATTAACCAGCCTGACTACTTGTCTACATAAACTTCAAAGTAGTATGTACCTGAATCTCAGCATTTCTCTGTGCCACAACTCTACCCTGGGTGCAACCATCAATTGTACAAGTCCTACCCTTGTTCATTTTACCGAAATACAATATCTCACATTTATTCAAATTGAACTTCATCCTCCACTCAACTCATTGACATAATTCAACAAGATCTCGCTGTCATCTTAGATAACCTTCACTAACCACTAATTCTAGTATCATCTGCAAACTTACTAATCTTGTCCCTTAAATTCTCATCCAAATCATTAATCTAAATGAGAAACAAAAGTGGCCCCTGCACCGATTGCTGTGGAACACACTGGTCACAGAACTCCACTCTGAAAAATCCCCCAACACCACATTCTCTCTGACAACTAAGCCAATTCCGCTTCCAATTAGCGAGCTCTTCCTGAATCACGTGAGATCTAACTTTACTCATCAGTCTACCATGTGGAACCCTGTCAAAGGCTTCACTCTCACTCTGGGAGGTGCTGCAAATCTGACCCAATTCCCCCGCCATTTGTCCATCATTCCTTGAAAAGTTAAATCCCAACTCTCTTCTGAGAATAACTGCTAAATCTGCATCCAGCTGCCATTCAGACTGTTCCAGATCCTGGGAACTTGCTGAGTCAAACAAACAATCTTCACATTTTCACCCTGCATTATTTGCCAATTAGCTGAATGTTGTATTCTATGGTTACCAAACATTACTACTACAATGGAAAATTCTCTCAACTTCTGTTAGCTCTCTCCAAACCAGAGACCCACCATAATTTTAATTGACTTATGGGATGTGGTCTTTGCGGCACAGACTAATATTGATTGCCCATTTTTATTCAATTTTGAGAAAGTGGTACTTTCTATTACTGCTGCACTCCATCTGCTGTAAGTACACCACTGTGCTGTTTGGATGATAATCCGCCCTGGAGCCTCACCACCCTCCCTATTGCAGGAATCATACCTCAAACCTCACTACCCACCCGATCATGCCCTCGAGCCTCACTACCTGCATTACTGCAGGCATCACCCTCGAGCCTCAACACGCTTCGCATCCCTGGAATCCCTCTCCAGCCTCACGACCTGCCTATCGTTAGAATCCCCCACTAGCCTCATAACTCACACCATCTATTCAGATTCCTCCAGTCTCACAAACCACCTTATCTCTAATCTCCTCCAGCCCACAAACTGCTCCCACGATGAAGCATTCCACTCCCGCACATCCCAGATGTCCAAGTTCTTCAAGGACCGCAACGTTCCCCCGACAGTGGTCGAGAACGCCCTTGACTGCGTCTCCCGCATTTCCCGCAACACATCCCTCACACCCCGCCCCCGCCACAACCGCCCCAAGAGGATCCCCTCGTTCTCACACACCACCCCACCAACTTCTGCATACAACGCATCATCCTCCGACACTTCCGCTATCTACAATCCGACCCCACCGCCCAAGACATTTTTCCATCCCCACCCGTCTGCTTTCCAGAGAGACCACTCTCTCCGTGACTCCCTTGTTCGCTCCACACTGCCCTCCAAACCCACCACACCCAGCACCTTCCCCTGCAACCACAGGAAATGCTAGACTTGCCCCCACACCTCCTCCCTCACCCCTATCCCAGGCCCCAAGATGACTTTCCACATTAAGCAGAGGTTCACCTGCACATCTGCCAATGTGGTATACTGCATCCACTGTACCCGGTGTGGCTTCCTCTACATTGGGGAAACCAAGCAGAGGCTTGGGGACCGCTTTACAGAACACCTCCGCTCGGTTCACAATAAACAACTGCACCTCCCAGTCGCAAACCATTTCCACTCCCCCTCCCATTCTTTAGATGACATGTCCATCATGGGCCTCCTGCAGTGCCACAATGATGCCACCCGAAGGTTGCAGGAACAGCAACTCATTCCGCTTGGGAACCCTGCGGCCCAATGGTATCAATGTGGACTTCACCAGCTTCAAAATCTCCCCTTCCCCCACCGCATCCCAAAACCAGCCCAGTTCATCCCCTTCCCCCACTGCGTCACACAACCAGCCCAGCTCTTCCCCTCCACCCACTGCATCCCATAACCAGTCCAACCTGTCTCTACCTCCCTAACCTGTTCTTCCTCTCACCCGTCCCTTCCTCCCACCCCAAGCCGCACCTCCATCTCCTACCTACCAACCTCATCCCACCTCCTTGAGCTGTCCGTCTTCCCTGGACTGACCTATCCCCTCCCTAACTCCCCACCTATACTTTCCTCTCCATCTTCGGTCCGCCTCCCCCTCTCTCCCTATTTATTCCAAAACCCTCACCCCATCCCCCTCTCTGAAGAAGGGTCTAGGCCCGAAACGTCAGCTTTTGTGATCCTGAGATGCTGCTGGGCCTGCCGTGTTCATCCAGCCTCACATTTCATTATCTTGGATTCTACAGCATCTGCAGTTCCCATTATCACAAACTTCTTTAGCTCTATAATTGTCTTCAGCCTCACAAATCTCTCTTTGTCTGAGGTCTCCTCCAGCCTCACAATCTTCCCCCTTTCTGTAATCTCTTCCAAGCTCACTTTTCCCTATTTTTGTAGTCTTCTCCAGTCTCAGAACCCTTCCTGTCTCTAATATCGTCCGGCCTCACAAATGGATGATACAAGAAGGATATTTCTTTCCTCTGATACAATCCTTATTTTTATACAACCACTTGATGGCGGTGCTTTCACTTTCCTGGGCTTCAGGCCCCAGAATTGAGGTAAACCGCATTACGTCTATACCTCCCTTTTCTCCCGAAAATACTGACCAATCATGAGACATTTATTCTAATAGCTCATATTCTGAAATGACTTGAAATATTGCTGGGTATCTTCCTATGTGAACTGCCTCGGAGGTCTACAGTACAGAAAAAGACTTTGTGGCCCATCCAGCCAGTGCCGGTTAAAAATCACCTAACCGTTCTAATCTAATTTTCCAGAACTTAGCCCATAGACTTGTCTGCGTTGGCATCACAAAAGTGTGTATCTAAATATGCCTTAAACGCTATGAGGATCTCGGTGCCTACCACCCTCACAGACAGTGAGGTTCAGTGCCATTGTCACAGCATGATGACATCACAGACAGGAACAGAGACGAGCTGAGTCTGTGCAAACCAAAGATCCCACACACACTGTGAAGGACGGGAGGGTCCCTGATAGGGGGCAGAGGAGATTTAACAGAATGGTTTGTAGGGAGGGGGTTTTTAGTTGCATGGTTAGGGCTGTTATTATAATTTCATGTGACTTAGACATTGCTGGTACATATTGAGAATAACCATCTACAATAGATGGACTCTGCTTCTCAACCTCTCCCCTCGCCTGGGGTGTGGTAATCTTCAGGTTAAACCAGCCCTATGGTCAGGTAGGACTACGGTGACTTTACCTTTGGCACAGTGATGCCACTTTCCTTCGGTGGTGTAGAGGGGAATGTTGAATGTGGTGGATGTGACACCACTCTGACAGTGCTTCACCTGGAGGATGTTACCTTTCTTTAATATTGTTGGGGCTGTACTCATGCAGGGAAGTGGAAAATGTGCCAACACAATCCGGATGAGTGCCTTACACACAGGAAACAAAAAGTCATTGGAGAATCAGGTGCTTGGAGAAACTAAGATTGATCTCCTTTTAACAAAGGATTTTGAGGGGACCTTAATAGGTAGTGTTTACAAAAGATAAACATTAGGATGGCAAAATGTACACTCAACTGGCCATAAGAAAGGACTACAGGACATATATTGAAAGTCGTAGGAAAGATCTATTGAGAGAATGGAGTAATAAGAGAGAAATTTTACATGGCAAGTGGGAACGAGCAGGAACACAATGAGAATATCCAGGTGCTGATGAATTAAGTAATTCTGTCAGTTTCGTGTTACAATTATTGAGCTTCCCACCTGAAAGTCCACTTGTAATACTCTGTAACACAAATTCATAAAATACATCACTGACAGTCTGGTTAGAAATTCACAACATCCCCTCCTCCGGGCCAAGGATAACTGTGCATTGTTCCTGCTGCACATTATTCCTTGTGGGGGTCCACAGTTGATTCAGGGGAATAGCACAGTGCTATTCCGACCAGATTATTTGACCTGGGAGTACTCAGCATTGACTCTGACGCCTGGAAGTCTCATGGCTCCTGCTGATTACGATGTACCATCCTCCCTCTGTTGATAAATCGGCAGCAGTATTATCGCTAGATTATTGATCCAGAGACCGAGATAACATTCTGGGGACCTGGGTTCGAATCCTGCCATGGCAGATGGTGAAAATTGAATTAAATAATGATCTGAAATTAAGAGTCTACTGATGACCATGAAACTGTTGCCAATTATCAGGAAAGACCCATCTGGTTCGCTTATGTCCTTTCAGGAAATTTGCCATCCTTACCTGGTCTGGATGACATGTGACTCCAAAACATAGCGATGTGGTTGACTTTATTGCCTTCCAGGTAATAAATGCTGGTGCAGCCAGCAATTTCCACATCCCAAGAGTGAATTTTAATAAACAAAAACTCCTCCATGTTGAACAGCTCTTGGAGAAAGCACTGAGAGTGTGAACAGCACTAAATGTACTCAATGTCCACCTTCAGGAGTAATTTGCAGGAGGATTACCAATCAGGCTAGTCGGGTCCTAAAGGACAAAGCTGCCTGGCTGGGACTGCAGCAGGTGGTGACGCACCAAACGGGGAAAACATAGCTGATCTCATCATCACCAATTTCCCAGCTGCAGAGGCATCTGTCAGTGACAGAATTGATAACAGCGCCCACCGCACACTCCTGTGGAAACAAAGCCTCATCTTAAACTTGATAATACCCCCCCCCCATTGCGTTGGGTGGCACGAACTTTGGCTGAAAGGAAGAGACACAGGAACTCCAAACCTGATATCTAAGAGGCTTTGAGAGAGACTACAACAGTAGCAGACCTTCTCCAGCACAATCTGTAACCTCATGGCCCAGCATACCCTACAGTCAGCCATTGCCATTGACCCAGGAGACAAACACTGGTTGAATGGAATAGTATCGGAGTACATGCCAAGAACAGCACAAGGCAGACTTAAAAATAAGGTGCCAACCTGGTAAAACTACCAAACAGGACTACCTGCATGCTAAATACCATAAGCAGCAAGAGTTAGAGCTAAGCCACCCCATAACCAATAGATGAGATGTAAGCTCTGCAGTTCTGTCACACCCAGTCGTGAATGGTGACGAACAATTAAACAACTCACTGGAGGAAGCATGCCAAAAATCCCCATCCTTACTGACAGAGGAGCCCAACCTATCCATGCAAAAGACAAGTCTGCAGCAATCTTAAGCCAGAAGTGTCAACTGGATGATCCATCTCAGCCTTCTCCAGAGGTCCCCAACATCAGAGATGTGATTTTTCATCCAATTTGATTCATTTCAAATAATATCAATAAATGGAAGAATTGTGCAAAGGTTATGGGTCCTGACAACACTGGCAATAGTACCGATGACTCGTGCTCTAGAGCTTGCTAGCCACCAAGCCAAACTGTTTCAGTCCTGCTACAGCACTGGCATCTACTGCCAATTTGGAAAATGGCCCAGGTCTGTTCAGCACAAAAACACAGCAAATCCAACCCGACCAATTTCCCCTCAAGCAGTCTACTCTCTATCGTCAGTAAAGTGATGGAAGGTGTTGTCAACAGCAGTATTCAGCAGCACTTACTCAGCAGTAACCTGCTCAGTGACACCCAGTTTGGGTCACGGCGGGCACTCGGTTCCTGATTTTATGACAGACTTGATCCACAAATTCACAAGCAGCTGAATCCCCGATGTGAGGTGAGGGGAAACAGCAGAGCCCTGCACAAAAACCACTTATTTTCACTTCAGTGACAATGACCCAACAACAACACCTCAGTTTCAGCTCATTTGCTGAACCTCTCATCTATTCCTGTGTTACCTCTAGACTTAACTATCCAAACACACTGCCAGTCAGCCTCCCACATTCAACGGCCCTGAAACCTCAAGAATACCTAAAATTCTGCTGCACACAAGTTCATTTGTACCAAGACCTGTTCACCATCACTGCTGTGCTCCCTGACCCACAAAGGCTCCTATTCATAAGCAACAATTTAAAATTCTCATCCTTGATTTAATTCCTGGCTGTGATGAGCCCTATCTCCCTGCACTACACAACCTTCAAGGCTTCGACAATTCATTTAGTTTCAGACTCCAACAATGCGCTTTGTCATTGCTTCACGACTGGAGGCTGTTTCTACAGTTGCCAGGCAACATGGTCTGGAATTCCCATGATAAGCCTCTTAGGTTTGCTTTCCTTCTTTAAGGAGTCAGGAAAACCTGCAAATTTGGTAACTTTTTGGTCACCTGATCTAATATGGCCTTATGTCAAAAGTTACTGGATAATATTTTTGTGAAATTCTAAAACATGATAACAATACAAATTGTTTGTTGATTTGGACACACCATCAGCTCTTCAGTATCGCTAGATGACCGAGCTGAAACTTCTCAAACGGCCGCATTGTGGGAGCACCTTCATCATACGAACTGCAGCAGCACACAAAAGTTAAATATCACCTTCTCCACAGGTAACAGGGCTTTGGCAACGATCGCTGGTATCTGTGGAAGGAGAAACAGTAAATGTTGCAGAAGTGCAAAATGAATGACGAGAATAAAAATGCTGTCGAATTTGTTGGTCTGAAATGGAAGAAAAATGCACTCTCTTTCTGGGAAATATTTCCTGGCTGTGAAAGATACCATTCAAAAATTAATCTGGTAAAACAGCAGCAGATGGTGAGGGGGTGGGCAGCAGTGGAAAATTTATTTACAAAAAAGCTAAAGGAATTAACTATAAAATACTGCAGAGATCAAATATACCCATCATTAGAGACTGACACCGACAAAGGTGATCAGGGAGCACAGACCTGAGTAGGAGCAGTGCGAGCTGCTATGATCCCACACTCTGGGAAAGAAATCCAGAAGAAACAAACACTTGGATAAGAGATAATGGGAACTGCGGATGTTGGAGAATCTGAGACAACAAGGGGCGGAGCTGGATGAACACAGCAGGCCAAGGAGCATCAGAGGAGCAGCATAGGTGACGTTTCGGGCCTAGACCCTTCATCAGAAATCGGGGGAGGGGAAGAGGATTCTGAACTAAATAGGGAGAGAGGGGGAGACAGATTGAAGATGGAGAGAGAAGATAGGTGGAGAGGAAACAGACAAGTCAAAGAGGCAGGCATGGAGCAGGTGAAGGAGAGTACAGGTGGGGAGGTAGGGAGGTGATAGGTCAGTCCAGGGAGGACAAACAGGTCAAGGCGGTGGGATGAGGTTAGTAGGTAGGAAACAGGGATGCAGCTTGAGGTAGGAGGAGGATATACAAGAGACGAAGAACAGGTTAGGGAGGTGGAGACAAGCTGGGCTAGTTTTGGGATGTGGTTGGAGGAGGGGAGATTTTGAAGCTTGTGAAATCCACATTGACACCATTGGGCTGCAGGGTTCCCAGGCAGAATATGAGCTGCTGTTCCTGCAACCCTCGGCAGGCATTGCTGTGGCACTGCAAGAGGCCCAGGATGGACACGTCGTGAGGAATAGGACGGGGTGTTGAAATGGTTCGCGACTGGGAGGTGCAGTTGTTTATTGCGAACCAAGCGTAGGTGTTCTGCAAAGCCGTCCCCAAGCCTCCGCTTGGTTTCCCTGATGTAGAGGAGGCCACAACAGGTACAGGGGATGCAGTATACCACATTAGCAGACGTGCAGTTGAACATCTGCTTGATGTGAAAAGTCATCTGCTTGATGTGAAAAGTCTTCTTCGGGGCCTGGGATGGGGGTGAGGGTGGTGTGGGGGTGAGGGTGGTGTGGGGGCAGGTGCAGCAATTCCTACAGTTGCGGTTGAAAGTGCCAGGTGTGGTGGGGCTGGAGGGGAGTGTGGAGCGGACAAGGGAGTCATGTACGGAGCGGTCCCTCTGGAATGTTGACAAGGGTGGGGAGGGGAAAGTGTCTTTGATGGTGGGGTCGGATTGCTGATGGCAGAAGTGTCAGAGGATGATGCGTTTGATCCGGAGATTGGAGGAGTGATGTGAGGATGAGGGGGATTCTTTTTCGGTTGTTATTACAGGGACGGGCTGTGAGGGAGGAGTTGTTGAAAAATGCAGGAGACAGTGAAGGTCGTTCTCGATTACTGCCGGGGGGGGGGGGGTGAGTGGGGACTGGGGTTGCGGTCCTTCAAAAACAAGGACATCTGAGATGTACGGGAGTGGAACCCTGGGAGCAGATGCGGCGGAGGTGAAGGAATTGGGAATAGGAGATGGCATTTTTGCAGGACGGTGGGTGGGAGGAGGTGTATTCTAGGTAGCTGTGGGAGTCAGTGGGCTTGAAATGGATATCGGTTTCTAGATGGTTGTCCAAGACGGAAACAGAGGTCTAGGAATGTGAGAGAGGTGTTAGAGATGGTCCAGGTGAACTAAAGTTTGGGGTGGTAGGTACTGGTGAAGTGGACGAACTGCTCGAGCTCCTCATGGGAGCACAAGGCAGCGCCGATACAGTCATCTGTGTACTGGAGGAAGAGGTGGGGCTCAGGGCCAGTGTAGGTACAGAAGAGGAATTGTTCCAACAAAGAAGCAGGCATAGCTTGGGCCCATGCGGGTACCCATGGCCACCCTCTTCATCTGTAGGGTGTGGGAGGAGTTGATAGAGAAGTTGTTGAGGGTGAGAATGAGTTTGGCAAAGCACCTAAGGTGGGGGGGGGGGTGGTCAGTGGAGGGGTACTGATCAGACCTGCAGGACGGGAAATAGCGTAGGGCTTTTAGGCCATCTGTATGGGGAATGCAGGTGCTCATGTGGTATACTGCATCCACTCTACCCTTTGTGGCCTCCTCTACATCAGGGAAACCAAGCAGAGGCTTGGGGACCACGTTACAGAACTTCTACACTCAGGTCACACGAAACAACTGCTCATCCCCACTTCCCTAACCTGTTCTTCCTCTCACCCATCCCCTCCTCTCAACTCAAGCTGCACCCCCATTTCCTACCTGCTAACCTCATCCCAACCACTTGACCTGTTGATCCTCCCTGGACTGACCTACGGAGTAGGTCCCCGCCACACCTACACTCACTTTTACCTGCTCCATCCCCACCTCTTTAACTTGTCTGTCTCCTCTCCACCTGCCTCTCCCTCTCTCCCTATTTATTTCAGAATCCCCTTCCCCTCCCGCATTTCTGAAGGGTGTAGGCCCGAAAACGCCAGCTTTCCTGCCCCTCTGACGCTGCCTGTCCTGCTGCGTTCCTCCAGCCCCACACCTCGTTCTCTCACTTTCAGCCAGAGGCGGCGGCGCATGCGCCCAGCTTGAGCTCGGCCATGCCAAAGTTTTAAAGCTGCCGCGCATGCGCCCCGCGGATCATTGCCCCCAATAAAGATGGTGGCGGTCACACGGGCCTATCGTCATCTGAGGCATTGATTTGTTTTCTGCAAACATGAGTCTGGGAGTTTCAAACGTGTGTGTTTTCCGACGTGCACTAAGTGTTTGTAAAACTTCCAAACCCATACGAATATCACTCCCCTCCCGCTTTCTGCCGTTTTGCTTTCTTTACCGCGTCCTGCTCTTACCTCCGTTGCACAAATCTTGGTCTCAGCGAAGGAGCTAGGCCCGAAACATCAGCTTTCCTGCTCCTCCGATACAGCTTGACCTGCTGTGTTCATCCAGCTGCACACCGTGTTATCTCAGCGACTCTGGACCGCTCTAATGGATGATCACGTGGTTTGCACCGATCCCGCCCCTTTTTCATCCCGATTGGCTAAAAGGGCAGGGACTTCCGCCCGGCCCTGAACTGCATCTCTGTGCTCATATTGGTCCCGCACTGACATCAATCACCCAGACGCCATTGTTAGCTGGAGCATGTGCAGTGCTTTGTGTTGTCATTGTCAGAAGCAAATGATCGTCGTCACAATGTTGCATTTTGAGACAAATGAGCCTGAGAACTGGATGAGAAAGATTGTTACATTAGCGACCCTGGGGTTTTAAAAAGTCGCTCTGAGGAAGGGGCACTGCACCCGAAACATGATCTCTTTTTTAACCTTCACAGATGCTGCTAGACCTGCTGAGCTTTTCCAGCAACTTTGTTTTTGTACCCGATTTACAACATCCCAGTTCTTTTGTTATTTTTTAATAAGTCGCGTTTGAAAAGGCTTCCTGCAGCTCAAAGCTAAAGATACTCTTGATACCGCTCTGTCAGTGAATAGAGAAATGGCGGTGAAATAAGGGTAATAAATACAGATATAGCAGTCCTCAGGTAAGATGTAAAGAGAATAGCTTTGAATATGAAGAACATCACGTGGTGAAGTGAGGTGAGTGTTGTGCATATGAACTGTGATTGGGCAGAGAGGGAGGTTAATCAAAAAAGAACAAGCAGAAAGGAGATTCTCATGAAAGGTCTGTGCAATGGAAAGCAACGAGAATCAGAAGATAAAAGCTCAAGACGGAGTTTGAAGACCAAGGCTGCAAAAACTTCAATGAGTTGTTTAACTGCTAGTTATTGGCATAAGCAGCATAAACCACACTCAACTGGAAATAGCTGTCTGAGTTTGTCACTGTAGTTTACTTCATAACAGACAAACTCCACACTTTGTCTCAATAAAGCTGGCAGTTGGTTCACAAATTAGTTCTGCTGCCAAGTCTGTTCCTGTTTGAAAAGGGGTATAGGTCACATTTAAGTCGACAGTGCTAAATCTCAATCCAGGCTGGCAGCCATGCTCCACTCCGTCACCACTGACTCCATCCCTGCCCCTGGTAACTGGCTGGCAACACTGCTCACAGTCATGGTGCAATATTTCACCCCAAGATGAGCTTCTAACCACATTACTCACCCCCACACCCATTACCACAAAGACCACATACAATTTCAACCTCAGCAGCATCTCAGGTCATCTGCTGCTAAAACTCTCATCCATTCCTTTGTTACCTCTCGACTTAACTCCCCAAACACACTCCCAGCAGGCTTCTTAATTCTACTTCCCTGAAATCTTGAGAAGATCCAAAAATCTGCTGCACGTGTGTTTACTCTCACCCATTTCAACATCTTTGAGTTTTGCCATCCTGTCCTCACTAACATAAACATTTTCTGGGTGACAAAGCATCAAGGTATTGAAATTCATATCCTTATTTTGAAATTTTGTTATCACACCTCCATTTAATAGTCCCTCCAGCTGCAAAACACTCTGAGATATATCTGAAGAAGGGTCACTGGACACAAAACAATAATGCTGCTCTCTATCCACAAGCACTGCCAGATAAGCTGAGTTTCTCATCAATTTCTGCTTGTGTTACTACTTTCAAGCATCTACTGTTCTTTTGCTTTTTCCTTCAAAACATTTTTTCTCCCTGACTTCCAACCTCCACTAGATTTCTGGTTTTAACTCTTCCACCTTTTTCATGTTTTCAGTTTCCAAGGCCATAAGCTCCTGAATTTACTCCCTAAACATCCCTGGTTTTCAAAGTCCCTTAGTTTGTTCAGGATGTTCCTTGAAACCTACTTCTTTGGTCAGCTTTGGGTCACTTGTCCTAATAAGTGCCTGGTATCAAATTTTTTTTGTGACAACCTTGTGTAATATGTCAGATCATTGGATTGAATCAAAAATGTGAAAACATTTAAATTGTTCTTTTGGAAAACATCACTAATCCTTCACGATCATTTGGTAACCCCTTACCTAATATCATTGCAAGTGCGACTTCACGTCATGACCTGCACTGGTTCAGAAAGGTCAAACATCAAATTCTCCAGATGTAACTGAGGATTGGCAATAGTTACTGATACCTGTGGAGAGTGATCCAAAGTTAACGTATCAGGATATGGTGAATGAATGACATGGTGCAGAACTTGTTGGGTAATATAAGCTCAGAAACAGAACAGTGATGGCTTCCTTCTGACTCGAGAGGGTCTAACTTTACTTTTTAATTGAAAAATGTTCAGGTTCATTTATAGTTTTTCACGGAGAATAAATTGTTTATCTTATTCAGCTGCATGTGTACAATAAATTTCTTTAGATGTGAGGTCAAAGAAATTCAAATCTATTCCCCATCCTCCCACAGACTTTGTCTCCCTGTTAAGGTGCCTACTCATGGACCTAGGGGATCCAGGTACATGATTATTTGACGTTTACATCACATTTAAGACAGCCGTTAAACATGCTTTTGGCACGCCAGCCTTCATTGCTCAATCGTTTCAGTTTAGGAGTTGGGAAGTCATATTGAGGTTGCACAGGATGTTGATGAGACCTCTTCTGTAATTCAGTGTGCAGTTTCTGTCACACAATTACAGGAGGCATATTATGAAGCTGGCGAGTGTTAAGAACAGGTTTACCAGGATGTTGCCTGGTATGGAAGATTTGATTTATAAAGAAAGGTCGGATAGACTTTGACTTTTCTTGCTGGTGCTTAAGAGGTTGAGAGGCGGCCTGTTAGGAGTTCATACAATAATTAGACTTAGATAATATGAATTGTGGTCGTCATTTCTCAAGGATGGGAGATTTCAAGACTAGGGGATGTTTTTTAAGTTGCGAGGAGATTATTTCATAAAAAAAATGAGGCAGAACTTTGCAATGACTGTGAATAAAACAATTGCAACTTCCAGCAGAGAAACAGGTGGCAAAGAAACAGGTGACAGTGAAGCAGGCATGTGAGGATAAGTGTGTTTCGTTTGCCAGTGACATTCACCGCTTCACAAAGTGGGGAACATTGAAGTGCAGCAGTGACGGTGATTATTTTGCAGGATATTCACCTTGCAAATGTTGTTTTTTTCCACCACTATCGCTGATTACATCACAAGTCGACAGGATGAAAGCTGCAGCAAGATGTGTGGAGCCAGTGGTGTAATTGATACGGCATCTGAATTTGAATTGGAAGTTTGGAATATTGTATCCTCTCTCACTCGAGTGAAGTTGACAGCTTTTCTACCCTTGCAAATTGACAGACGCTTCCGAAGAGGAATGTCTGCCCAGCGCTGTTTGTGTCAGGTTCCCAGCAGCTGAAGTGAATGGATTGCTGTGTTCTGGAAATTGAAAATTGAAATTGAAAGGTAATTGAGTAACATGAGTGTGGGGCTACTTCAACACACTGTCTATTTCATATCCCAGCTCATGGCAACGGTACCCATTGTCAGGAGAAACTGCTTGTGTTCCACATAAAGCTGCCTTTTGTCGGGAAACCTTGCGTACAGCGGGAGAAGCGGGTAGAACAGTGTGTGTATAATATCACAAAGACTGACCCTGAGACACATATTAAACGGTAAAGTTAACAAGTAAAGTTGTAAAGTTGATCGCCCAGCTGGCTTGTTTTTGTTCAGCCTTTACATCACCATGCGAGGTAACGTCATGAGTGAGACTTGCAATGAAGCAATGTTGTTCTCCTCCACTTGGAATTTATACTGCCTGGTCCATTCTGGCGACTTCTGTCATTTCGCATTCTGTT
The DNA here is from genome assembly GCF_030684315.1 of Stegostoma tigrinum. Taxonomy (NCBI): domain Eukaryota; kingdom Metazoa; phylum Chordata; class Chondrichthyes; order Orectolobiformes; family Stegostomatidae; genus Stegostoma; species Stegostoma tigrinum. Next base: position 129,493 of record NW_026728155.1, read on the forward strand.
CTGTGTTGGTTGTATATGGGGTCTAATTCTATATGTTTGCCAACTGCATTATGGATTGAGAACCATGCCTCTAGGAATTCCCGTGTGTGTCTATGTTTGGATTGCACTACTACAGTTATGTTGTCCCAGTTAAACTGATGGCCTTCATTATCCGGGTGTACTGATATTAGGGAAAGTTTGTCACGTCATTTTGCTGCCAGCTGATGTTCATGCATACTGATGGGTAGTTTCCTTCCTGTCTGTCTGATATAATGTTTGTGGCAATCGTTGCACGGTGTTTTGTAAACAATGTCAGTTCTGCATGTTGTGGGTATGGTGTCTTTAGTCCTTGAGAATGTTTGTCGTAGCATGGCTTTGGGCTTGTGTGCTACAGTAACTCCTTGTTGTCATAGGAGTTGTCAGTTCTGATATGTTCCTGATGTGTGGCAGTGTGTCCAGTGTGTTAGGGCATAATGTGTCCTCTTCGTGCTGCTGTTTAGTCAGCACCTGTGGATGAAATTGCAGGGATATCCAATCAAAGCAAAGATTTTGTATTTGTGTTCTTCCTCTTTCTGCATAGTTCTGGGTCATTGCAATGAGTGGTGGCCCATTTAAATAGTGTCCCGACACAGCTTAGTTTGTGCACCACTGGCCTGAGTTACTTGCCAAATTAAAAGTATCCGAGCCCCTCGAGGCACTGACCCGAGTTGTTGTGTGCAAAGGACAACACACAAAGGACGGTCCTTGTGTGATTGATCCAATGTGATCTGAATGCCAGGGTAAACAGTGAAGACTGGTCTTCAACACCCACATTGAACCTGGCTCCACTTGGCCTCCAGCCAACTCTCACAAACTACCATTGCCCTTCACTTTTCCTGGCCTCCCCTCTATTCTTGTTTTAAACTGATTGCGCATCAGGCAGTTTCAGCTGGCATTGTTACAGTTGGAATGAATCGATTTTGACTGAGCAACGACATAATTCTGCTTCTCAAGATCAGTCAATATTTTGTGATTATTACTTTAAATGATAACCATGAACAGGCTACGACAGTGAAGGCACTGAATCGTAATCACTGGACCAGCAGGAAAGATCAGTTTATGGCACGGAGGACACTGTCTGATTCGGCCTTGCATTCTCCCAACCTTCTGCACATGATGCCCCTCTGCTCTGTTTCGGTTTTGTTACGTCTTGATATATAACAGTCTCCAGTTATCTATTCTTTTGTTATTTCCAATACATGAGACCCTCTTTCCATGTCTTGTGCCTGGCTCCACAGCTCAGTGGTCAGAGCACTGGTCTCAGAAACAAGTGGTTGTGAGTTCGAGCCTGTGATAGTGTTTGTACATCCCCTGCTTCAAAGGGCAAAAAGAGCCCTTTAAAAATTATCTGAAGTTATAACAGTATCATTTCCTCCACAGACCAGAAATATGTGTGAATTTCCACATTGCTGTTTGTCCTTCCACTTGAGGAGCAGCATTTGGAATGGCAGGAAGCAGCTGACATCAGTGATGTTTGGCTGGAAGTACAAGGTGAAGCAGGAAAACTGCAGGTGAGCAGTGGGGGAGGAGCACAAACCCAGGGCATCCATCAAATACTTCCATTTGTTGCTGTAAACAGGTTCTAGTTTTGGAGTCTGGAATGGGACAATAGAGCCAAGTGAGTGACGTTCTGCTTTCTGGGGGTTGCTCTCTCCGAAAGCCTCTGGCACTCTCGGTGGAAGGTCTCCTTGTCAGTTTCCTTCTGTGGGTGAAAATGAGGGTCACTTCCCCGAGGGGGCATGGACACAGTCTTCCCTGGTTCCTCAAAGTGTTGACCCAGAAACCCGCACAGCACACACTTCATTGGGGAGACAGTGGCCTGAGATTGTTATCACTGGACACTTAATCCAGAGACCCAGATAGTACTTTGGGGACTTGTGTTTGAATCCAGTTGCAGCAGACGGCGGAATTTGAATTCAATACAAACCTGGAATTAAGCGTCTAATGATGAGCATGAATCTGTTGTCCTTTAAGGGAAGTAAACTGCCATTCTTGCTTACATGTAACTCCTGACCCACAGCAATGTGGTTGACTCTTAACTGCTCTCTGGACATTTAGGAATTGGTAATAAATGTTACCCTAGCCAGTGATGCCCTCATCCCATGAATTAATTTAAAAAGTACGTCAGGAATTCCTCCTGTATGCAATGATAACTGATTTGCTTTGCCCAATCTTTATGCAGGCTGAAGTCACCTGACTCTTGAAGTCAGTGACCTTTTATCATAATTAGAGCTCTCCCTTTCTGCTGGTGTCTTCAATTTCCTTTTTAGTGCCTTCTGCTAAAATTACCACACGAGTTAACTGGGGTGTATATACATCGACCACTGTCAATTTCTGTCCCTTGATGTTTCTAAACTGTACCCAGACTCCATTTCACCAGAACTAATATCCATTGTCATTACCATATTAATTTTATTCCGTAACCAGTAATGCTAACCTACCTCCTCCTTCTTGTCAGTCCTTCCAAGAAACTGAATATGCCTGGAGCCCAGCTTCAGACATTGTAGATATTTTGGTTTCTGATTTACCAAAACATCCTGGATTCTGGAAAAGTCTGAGTTCAGTAGAAATTAGCAGTTGTAACACTGCTATGTAAGAAAGAAGGAGGAGCAAAAATAAGGAATAAAGCCAGTTAACATGATTTCAATCAGTTGGGAAAGTGCTTAATAATGTCTCTTCATTACGTATGTTTTAGCAATGCTTTTAAAACAAAAATCGTATCATCTGATTAAATCAACGTGGTCAATCCAGAAGAAGACTTTCCATGATGGAGACAGGGCAGTTGCAGGTAAGTTCAAGGTCACCCTGGGGCCAGGCATGTTTGACAATTTCATTCCTTCTTGATAGTCAAACAAGTGAGGTCGCAAAGAGGAAACCAACAGCTGCATAACACCTGGATTCCCAAGAGGCATTTTGTAGGGTGTCACACTGGTGGCTAATAGATAAGAGAAGGGCTCTGGAACTGAAGGTAATGTATGAGCATGAATAGAGAGTTGGTGAACATGCAGGACATAACAGTAAGTGTTGTTGTGACTGTGATGAGAGGAGTGCAAAGGATTCGAAGGTCAATGTAAAGGTTGAATTAACCTCCAGGATGTTTTTAATGGACTTTCAGGACAGATGAGACCATCCTTCCTCTTGACAGCTGACCAGCCAGTCTGGCCACCAAATAAATTAATAGACGTATTGGTCACATGTGGGCAGGCCTCCTGGTGCCTTCACCTCCATGGGCAATATACCAGGAAGACTGTTAAGGGAAGATGGCGGAGATGGGAAACTGCATCCATGACATGATGCCCACGTTTACAAACAAGCCCTCCCCACATGACAACCGCGTACACAGAGATGAAGTGGAAAACAGCAGGTAACTGCTCGAACAGGTTTTGTGTTCTTTCTCGGGAAGGTTTTCTTTTAAAAAAGAATAAGCCCAGTGACATCACAATGGTTTGCCTGTGATGTCATAAACACAAACAAGAATAAACAATAACTGCTGTGTGTCCTCACTTCATGTTGAAACAACGTGAGGTGAACATTGCAGACTTGTAGCTCTGCAGTTTCAAGTGCGCATCGCTTATTTCTTTTCTCTCCCTCGTCAGTGTAATTAGAACTAACACTAATTGAAGCGGAGGGAAAGGAGCAATACATTCGTGGTATCACTCTTGGTTGTGAGAAGAGTTTTGAGGTAATTTGAATTCAATATATACTGGACACTATTTGTAAAGAAATTGGATTTTAGTACGAATTTCAAAGACGGGAAAACTGGAAAAATGATGTGAATGTGGGGTAACCCGATTGAATTGATGCGTGTATGTTGTGGGTCACAATGGTTCCAGTACTTGCCAAAACCAAAATTATATTGGCCACATTTTTGTGTCCACTCTTTGATGGAGCAAAATGTTTCTTCTGGTCTTTGCTGAAGGTGATATTAGCAGGGAAAATGTTCATCTCGGATGACCACAAGATCCCATTATCACAACAATTTGCAAAAAAAACAAGAATGGAATTCTCCCGTATAAATCATCTACTATTTATCCCTCAGTGAATGTTGTTTCAATGGAGAAACTAGTCATTACCAATTGTTATTCATGAAAACGTGCTTTCTGCACATTAACCAGTGCCTTTCCTACATTACAGCAGCCAAAAAATAGTATTTGGATGAAAAAGGCCCTTTGGGAAATCATTCCAAATGTTCAAGGAGTTGAATTAGAGCAAAGCTTCGTTGAGTTTCATTTTGAACTGAAGTATCTGAAGGGTGATGTCCTGGCTGCTCAGTTGACAAGTTAAAATGTTAAATTGTTGAAGGAAGACCAAGTAGACAGTGAAGAGGCAAATGAATATTTGACATATATAATGAGGCTGAAGTCAGCAGTTGATATTTTTTGGTCTAGTATTTAAGTGTGATCGTACTCTTTCTCTTTTCATGTTGAATTTGGCTTTTACTTTTATGGTGTTTTCATTTGTCTTTTAGGTTTGACGATACTTCACCTTTCTCATTCCTCAGACTCCAACCCACTTTGATTCTGAAAGGTATGAGTTATCATTAATTTTTCACAAAGCACAAGCTTCAATCCAGTTCCTTGTCTCCCTGTGTTCAGTCAGGCATTGACTCACTTATTCCAGACTTCACATGGAAATTTGCCTTTCGAGTCAATGGGGACTGCAGATGCTGGAGAATCCAAGATAACAAAGTGTGGAGCTGGATGAACACAGCAGGGAACTGCAGCAGCTTGGCCTGCTGTGTTCATCCAGCCCCACACTTTGTTATCTTGGAAATATTCCTGCTCCTTTGTTCCATTTGCTCATACTCATCTCTGACATATTAAATTAGATTAGATTCCCTACGGTGTGGAAACAGGCCCTTCAGCCCAACAAGTCCAAACCGCCCCTTGAAGCATCCCACCCAGACCCATCTTCCTTTCACCCACACACCCTTCAACACTACGGGCAAATTAGCATGGCCGATCCACCTAGCCTACACATCTTTGGACTGTGGGAGCACCCAGGGGAAACCCATGCAGACACGGGGAGAATATGCAAACTCCACACAGTCAGCCTGAGCCTGGAATCGAGCCCGGGTTCCTGGCACTGTGAAGCTGCAGTGCTAATCACTAAGCCACCGTGCCTCCCATATCCGACGAGATTAAAACAGCAGCGGTCCATTGACACCTCTGAAAAGTAATAGTTGTCAGCCTTGCATCAATGACAGCAGCCTGACCCTGGAGTCAGACATTTCTCAGTGTAATATCACTGAGCACAATGAGGACTGATGTGGCAGCCCCCTTGAGCGACCTTGACAGACTGAGCAATAGGTGACCCGACATCTAACTGATGTCTCTACAGTTTCCCAGCTGTTTTCTCCCCACTCCCCACACTGGGTTCAGTCTCCCACTGGGCTGACTGAGTCCCACTCACTGGACTGCAGAGGTGTGGACTCTGAGAAGCTGACTGCCTCGGGTGTCCATCTGGCAGTGCCCATTACCCTGTATTAATGCCAGAGACTGCTCTTGGTGAACCTATCCTGCATGAAGGCAGCCTACCTTGCCTCGACTGTGGGTTACTCCCTTTAGATTCTGAGACAGTGCTTCCAGGGTGTGTAGAGTGATTTTTACTTATATATTGATGTGAAAGCTTTGTTGATTTTTATTTTGAGTGGCCTAAAAAGTCTGAAACCTGACGTCCGTGTTGGCTTAGTTAGGATTTTAGAGTTGTGTTTTCTAAGCAAGAGCAATGTGATATCAGAAGAGCAAACAGATCATGGACAGATGTAACTACACTGAAGTCAGCATTTTATCTTTTTTGGTCCAGTATTTAATTTTTATGGCAGTCTTTCTCTTTACATGTTTAATTTTGTTTTGTCTGTCATGATGGTTTCATTTATCTTATAGATTTGACTGTTATTTCCGGTCAGTCAGCTTGCCGAAGCAGTCAGATTTCCGTCATACTACTCTGAATAAAAATGGTTTGTACTATCCTTGGTTTTTTACACATGACAAATTCCAATCCCCTGATTACTTATTCTTCATATTCCTATATACCATCCAACACTCACTCACTCGCACGTTCTTCCACGATGTGCAAGATGTTTTATATATTTGGTCACAGGTTTGTCCCATTTCATTCTGAGGGAGCTGAAATATTTGAAGGCTGATGCTCTCGTCTGCTCACTTGGCCTTTTAAAGTTTCAATTGTTCTAAGGAAGAGCAAGATGATATTGAAAGAGTAAACAACATTTGTGTTGACCATGAGGGATTGTCCTTCTCAACTTCTCCCCGTGCCTGACATGCTGGTTAAACAACCACCAGCTGTCTCTCTCTCTCACTCATGTGAGCACAGCCCTATGATGTGGTGTGATAATGGTGACTTTTTTTTTCGAAAGGTGGGTCACTTTGAAACAGACAAGCGGGTTTTTCTTGTGATAATCACTGACTGTTTATGTCAGGAAATATCTATTGCTGCACTTTTCAAATCCAAGCTATGTCCGTTGGGTGTGAAATCTGGCGACAGACGTTTTTCCAAAAATGTTGTCCGTTGGAGCTTCTGAAGTTGGAGTCTGTTGGGTTCATTCAGAACTTCAAGACTGCCATTTATGTTATGCCAGTGTATTCACGGTAAATGGATAAATGGTGGATAAATGGAGTTAAGAGAGAAACACATCATGATGTGATACAATGGAGCAAGCTCAAGAGACCTTATTCCTATGAATTCAGAAAATATCGTTTAAGTTCTGAGATATTCAGCAAGCAAACTGTAAGACAAATGGAGTAACAAAAGTATGCTGTGTACTAGGATAGAGATCTGTTCAACTTTTCTAATTGGTATTAATTAAGTAAGCGACGTGCAAATTCTTCTTTTCAATTTAAGACTGAGATAGAATAGTCACCCAATTTACATTCATGATGAACATAGAACAACGACATAATCATGAAGAGGAATTGTGTCCCTTGATGTAGTGTAGTGGGGGTGGTGAACATAACTGTCATGTTTTTCGTAAATTTTTGACAATCATCATGACTAGAACTAACTTATAGCCACAAACTGGAGTGTGTTAATAGGAGTTAAGTGTGGACATGAGATGGTGTTTCAATCACTGGCCACATTCCACTGCTCTGCCACATGCTGTGCCTGGCAACCTTCAGTTAACAAAGTCCAAATTTGAACCAGATTTGCAAACCAGTTCCTGAATTTGAAACAAGAAGAGAACATGTCATCTGTCAGGCAAGCTAGTGTGTTGTGGCATTTTGACTACGAGAGGTAAATAAAACAATGTTCATGTGGAACTCTACTTAATATTTGAAACCTGAATGTGCACACTTCAGTTGATTTTCTCCACTGCATAATTAACTTCAACTCTTCCATCCTGCTTTTATTGACATGTTAATATCTGCTTGAGAGATTTCCTCCATGCCTGTTGATTGCTTACTAATTGCATATGTTCAATATGCTGTGAAAATGCACCAGTTTTGAATTATCGCCGCAAAAACTGTGCGTTGAGGGACTGTGATTTACTGTGCTCGATTATTTTTTTTTCCTTTTTGCTGGCATTGTGAAAACTTAGAACACTGAAGGGCACATCCTTCCATAGATATCCTGCCCTTTCTTCTGTTACACCGTGCGATGAATGGGAAGGAAAGGAGCGGGAAGAATGATTATGAAGTAAATTTGAGTAGGGGAGCTGATAGCCTGGTACCACAACAGCAGAACAGATGGAAGGAATGAGTAGTAGGGTGAGAGAGGAAGGAACAGAGATTTCACCATTAAAAATGGTGAAAGCAATGTATTGACAGCTGGTAGCCTTTATTTTAGTAACGTATTGCAACCATTCAATAGTTTTGCTCTTTTAATATTTAAACATGGACATTACGTAATTTCTCTTGCTGAGATTGTCAGCATGGTCATAAAACATCAATTTATTTTTAATGTTATTTGTCTTACTGGATCAAAATATGGTGACACATAAACAATTTGAGCTTCAAAATCTCCCCTTCCCCTACCGCATCCCAATACCAGCCCAACTCGTCCCCTCTTCCCTAATCTGTTCTTCCTCTCACCTATCCCCTCCTCCCACCCCAAGCCACACACCCATTTCCTTCTGTCTAACCTCATCCCGCCCCCTTGACCTATCCGACCTCCCCAGCCTGTCCTATCCCCCCCACCTCCCCACCTACACTCACCTTTACTGGCTCCATTCCTGCCTCGAAACTTGTCTGTCTCCTCCCCACCGAACTTCTCCTCTATCCATCTTCGATCTGCCTCCCCCTCTCTCCCCGTTTATTTCAGAACCCTCTCCCCCTCCCCCTTTTCTGATGGAGGGTCTAGGCCCGAAACATCAGCTTTTGTGCTCCTAAGATGCTGCATGGCCTCCTGTGTTCACCCAGCTCCACACTTTGTTAGAGATAATGGGAACTGCACATGCTGGAGAATTCCAAGATAGTAAAATGTGAGGCTGGATGAACACAGCAGGCCAAGCAGCATCTTGTGCTCCTAAGATGCTGCTTGGCCTGCTGTGTTCATCCAGCCTCACATTTTATTATCCACACTTTGTTATCTTTGTTTGAAGGTTATGCTTTTCTTCAGTCATGCTTTTTTATACTTGTGTGGGGTAAAGTTCTTAAAACGACAACTTCATTTAATTGAAACACATTTTGTACAATTTTCTATTACTTGGAACAAGTCTTGGAAATACATTTCCTGTGATTACAGACAATTCATCATTCTGACTGAACCGGCCAGCTACTCTGGCAAAGTTGAGAGGTTCACATTGGATTTCAAATTTCAAATCAGGCTCCTTAAAGAGTGCTCCAATTCCCTCCTTTGCTGACATGCTCCACCCTGACCCCTGCCCAATTCCAAAGGTATATTCATCTGCTGACATGAAGGAAACTGAATTTGATATAGGGGTGCTTGATGCGATTTGAACTATGAAGTTCTTTGTGAGAGTTCTTAATTTCTTTTGCACACTCCACAGTATCAAGTATGATAACCCTTAGGCAGCACATTGGAAGAGACCTTGCATAGCACGAGCTGTGGAACAAAAAAAAAGAGGTTTCCTTTTTCTTCAGTTTCTCCCTCCTTCTATTTTCCGCCAAGTCAGCAAACATTTTACACCTCTCTGTTTTCCTACCAGTTATGTAAGCTTGCTTTCAAGAGTAATTAGATTCCTCAAAACAATATTGTTCAGAAATGTGAAGTCAGTGATATTGTTAACAGAGAATTCAAACAGGATTGAAGCCAGACTGTCCTGTTTCCGGTAGCTTGCTGTGGCCTCGAGCTGTAGACAGAAGTTGCTGTACATAATTCCACATTTACTCTGTTGTGGAAACTTTCTGGCCCATCTGATGACTGGATTGAAGTAGAAATTGAGAAATAGTGGGTAGTCAGCTGAAGGGATTTAATATTAAATGTTTATTTACTTAAAATGATGGTTTAATATTCTTGAGATCGATACAAAATAACTCCAAGGCTCAAATTTCTGTTTTATATGAATCTAGCTGGCCATGTTTCTGTGATGTTTTGACTTTAACTTTGTATTTTCTTTGAATGGTTCAAGTAATACATGAAGTGACCAGCTGCTTTATCATTGGATTGAACATATTGTATCTCCTCATCAATGGTATTCCCCTCCAGCCCTTCAATGCTCATATCTTTGCACTTCTAATTCTGGCCACTTTGATTTTCCCTGCATGCTTGATCTTCTTTATTCTGTCATTGGTGTGTTCAGCTACCCAGTTCTGGGACACTCTTCCAAAACATCTCCTCTTTGTCCTCAAATCCAATCTTTCTGACCAAGCTTTTGGTGGCCTGTCCTAGTTTTAGCTTCATGAATCTTGGAGTGATTTTTAAATGATTATGTAAATGTGAAGCATTTTGAAATGTTTCTACCATGTCAGAGATCTATACAAATAAACGTTGTTCCTGCATCACATTTACTTTTTAAATTCGTACTCTCTGTAGGCATCAGGAGATGAGCTTCCATCACATCTCGCTGTCGATACCTCCAACGTTCAAATTCTTAACTCTGAGACCTCAAAAAGACTCGTCGAAAATTTTGTAATCGCTCTCATGAACAAGGAGCGTTTCTACATCCGCACATTCTTTTCGACATACAAAGCATATACCACTGCTGAAAGTGTGTTGTACATCCTCCTGGACAAGTGAGCATAAATCTAATGAGCATCTCCTTTGTTTAATGGTAATGATAGAAAAGTATGTTCTGTCGAGTAATTTTTGTTATTAATCCTTCTGGCAATGAATCGCTGAAACTAGCCATATGGAAACAACTCTCAGTAAACTGAGAATCTCCATCCAACCCTCAGTAAGGGAGACGATTTTTTGTTCATTGAAGACATGAACTTACCTGCACCCCAATCCCTCGGACGTTAAGCTCTGCAAATTTGGGCTTTAACTTTCATCCAGTTTCATCAGAAAAGTCCACATTTTTTAAAGTATTCTGGAGGATTTTATCCTCCACACAGATGGTTTTATCCTACACCTTCTGCCCAAAAGGTCCAGATTCAAATTCTATCTCCTATGTCATGTGTCATAATAAGTTTGAATAACTTGATTAAAAGTAATTAGACTTGAAGTCCTTCATAAAGAGAGACTGCAGTGGGACTGATGAGCTTGTTTGTTTACAACAAGGCAAAGCAGTCCTTCAGCTCTCCTGTTTTGTGCCCCCATCGCTTTCCAATATCCCTGATCCCAAATGGTGGCACAAATCATGTTTAAGCACCCGGCTAGTGATTTGGGACAGAAGTGAATAAAACATACTCACAAAACATAATGCTGAGACAGGTGCCAATGTATTTTTGATTATTTTTTCGCAATAATGAAGCGATCGAGAACCAGTACAATACACCGATTAAAAAGTGTGGTGAATGTATTAGGACAATGTCTAGACCTTGGTATTAAAGATAAACAGTGACGTTGACTTCCTTCAATGCTTTTTATGTAGTTTGGAGCTTCCTACAACTATGTTTGGAATGTTTAAGTTTCTGCATGTAGTGAATGGAAAAATGTTATTTTAATTGAAAGAAGCCTATCAATTGTCTGTAATAACAAAGTGTGGAGCTGGATGAACACAGCAGGCTAAGCAGCATCTTAGGAGCACACACGCTGACGTGTCAGGCCTAGAGCCAGCTTTTGTGCTCCAAAGATGCTGCTTGGCCTGCTGTGTTCATCCAGCTCCACACTTTGTTATCTCGGATTCTCCAGCATCTGCAGTTCCCATTATCTCTGATCAATTGTCTGTAAGTCTGTGTTGGGCATAACAATCAAAGTTTGGAAGCTGAGTTCAGGGTGAGGAACCTTCATTGCAAAACTGAAATGTTGGTCAAATGAATGTCTGCTTCCAACTGAAATATGCAGGAATACCGCAATTCTGTAATAATGGGTGAAATGTTTTTCAAATGACATCAGTGATGGTTTCTCTCGTCACCTCAGTTTTTATACATTAGTTTTTTGCACGTTGGGTGAGCATTGAACAGTTTATGTACTTCACAAATGGTGTTTTGGGGTAACTTATCAAAGCTCAGTTCGGGTACAAAGCGATTCTCACCACTGCTGACCTTCAATTGATGTACCTCTGACATTAGAGGGATATCCCTGGGTAGGAAAAGTTTCCCAAATGTGCTATGGTTATAAAATTTGAGAAAATCAGCAAATAACCAGAGATGATTAGATTTTTCTTCAAAGCAGTAAGCTAATGAGCTGGCTTTCATGAACCCAATGGGTTGCAGAAATCGATCCAGCTGGACCTTTCAAAAGTGAATTTGGGTTTCTCTTTTTGCCTGTTGCCAAAATATTCTCTTTCTTTGCCCAACTAAATAAGTGTTCCAGCAGAATAATTCCAGCAATAAGCTTCTGAGTTTTTAAAGAAAGGTGACCCATTCTTGCCGTAGAATTTGAAACATCACAGCTCACTCATGTGTCTCATGTTATCTCTCAGATGTGAGATAGTGGACAACGATTCTTCGCAGGTTATTACTTTCTTCTTTGCTTTTGTGTTAGGCCGGTGGTCACCTTAGATGATGGTATTCTTTTAAAGGTAAAGCGAAAATTTCGTAAAACCAAGGAATCTCAGCAAACTGTGGTTTGTTGAAATTTGAGGAGTTTGGTTCTCATTAAACTCTAAGGTAGCTGCGGTTAAGACAATCATCTGTTATATTTACTGTCTCCTCCTTTCACAATGTAGCTGTTTATTACTTTGGCTGCTTTGATCTCTAACTTGTCCATTGTCTTTTGGTGAAAGTCTCCATCTGCAGGGAGATTCTTGGAGTTTTTAAAAAGTCAACAACAAAATGGCTTCCATGCCATTCAAATTTCAAACCCATTTTACCAATTGGACAGATTTTGTGTTTAAGATTAGTGTTTGAGTCAACCATTTTAATTCGGCTAAAAGATCATCATAATTCAACGGATGTTTATAGCATCCGTTCACCTTACACGCACGCCACATTTCAAAATTTTCCTTTATCCGTGGTGAAAGGGAGAAACAGTCTGACTAGATGCTACAGTTATTTTGGTGTTCTGTAATTAGATCCAGGGAATTCATCTCTTTTTACTTGAGTGTTCTCATTTACTGAGGTTTTTATTTGAGACAGAGAATTAACTTGAGTTCAAAATGGTTAGGATCGTATAGTATGAGTATAATTTAAAAAATCTGTTCCTGCCCAAGTTTTCCAAGTGTTGACGATCAGTCCATGACTTCTGAAGGAATGAATTTATGACTGACAGATTTGGTGACGTGACAAAGATGCGCGAAAAAATTAACCTTAGAGGACTTCGGAATACTGCAGAGAAATATAGGTTTAGCAAGTAGTCAACGATCTGACAAATAGAGTTGTATATGGTAAATTTGAAGTCCATTTTGGCAGAAAGAATAGCAGTTTTGTTTTTATTGAGGGAGATTGCATTGCTCTGAGATACAGTGGAATCTGGGTATCCTCGTGCATGAATCACAAAATGATCGTGTACAGACATGTTAAGTAATTTGGAAAGCAATTAAATGCAGAGCAGAGCTCTGGAATATTGTAAATGCAAAGATAAACAGATACTTGTTGAGGGAGAGGAGGTGAAAGGTCATTAGGAGAGGCAGGAATGTAGATTTGAAGTTACGATCAGATGAGACAGAACCACATTGAATGCTTTACTCTTCCCTCCTTGTATGGGAAGTGGCAGGTATGCTGTAAAATGCCAAATTGGAGTTTCACTGCAAAGTATTAACAAACTCGGTAATCAAGGCTTCAAATGCCGAAATCCCGAACCTTCAGATGTTTTTCAGTGGCTGAATGCAAATTGTAGATTCAAGCTTGTTTAAAATCACTTAGTTTGTGCTGTCTGACCAATTGCAGATATGGGAGCTTTGACACCTCAGAGGCAGAAGAGATTCCAGTAATCGATTCAGTGAGCACAAAGTAAGATTTAATCTTATGTGTGACTTAATTAAGTTTCATCCAAAATACAACAATGTTAAAAAACCTGCTGGCACTTCCTGTAAGATCTATGGAGGGCCTTCCTCCCACAGCAATGCAGCAAACACTAGACAGCAGCAGTCACATTAACAAAGTTGCTTGATTGTATCAAAAATCTACACAGATTTTGTTTGTTTAAAAAGAAAAGTTGTATCAACAGAAAAGATCCAAAAGTGTTCAGTGAAAAATTGCTCATCCATTCACTATTCAGATCTCCATTTGTCGCCAAACATTTAGATAGCTGAGCTCTGAATTAAGGATACAACATGTCGAAGAATTGAGGTTCCTACCTTCTCCCCTCCCCTCAGTCTGCCTGTGGTGTCTTTCAAATCTCCTGTGAAGGTTTTGAAGAAAAACCTACTCGCAGTACATCTGGAGGGTGATCTATTTTATAAAAACAGTTGACCAAGAATGAAATAGAGGCAGAGCTGCAATCTTTTCTTTGCTGTCATTATGGTTGGTATTGCTGAGCTTATACAAAAGAGATCTGCAGGCCAATGTCCACTGTAGGAGTTGAGGAGCTCCAATATTTGCCAGAGAGACAGACATGTGCAGCTCTCAGCTGGTGACTTAATTCATGCCCAGTGCGTCGTTAAGCCGGCTACTTTGCCCACCGCTGACAATACAGTATAATGGTGCAGAAGAGAGTTCAGCTTTCCTCCTGAACTCCCCTCCACTTTGCCAAGAATGTCATGTCTCAGGCCAAGGCCAGTTGACTTGGAACATTCAGCCCTGTATGTACAGACAGTATCTGAAGTTCTTCATTGGAAAGTTGGTTGCCCTTCTATATTTGGGCCAGGAGCTCTTTGTTTGAGATATTTTTAGACTTTGCAACAAATATAAAATGTTGAAGATATGAATCTGTTACATCCTTCTGTCCCTCTCTCTGTCTTTACAACCACACTCCAGTCTCACGGTCTTATCCTGTAAACTATCGTTCAGGGTTTTGGGGAGACCACTCACCATATTCTGTAGTTGCGTCTTGACCCGTTGTTAGAAAATTAGCTCTCAGTGGCACGAAATGCCGACTCAATGTCTTTCAGGTGTATGGAGATAATTTTCTTGTGGATGTGGATGTTTCCTCAAATTTACTTGATAACACTTTTAGGACCATTTGCAGATCACCTGACGGTGCAAACTACAAGGCAGATGGGAAACCATGCTCTCTAAAATCTGTCATGAAAGAGTAAATTTGAATACAATATGTGGTTAAGGTTTGCTTTATTCAGAGCACAAGGAATACAAAGGAAACTACCGATGAGCTAAGAATTACTGGGTACAAGTGTTTGTTTAAAATGACATTCTTCACAACTAATTTCAGCAGCGGAAACAATGCTAACATTCCGAGCTGTGAGGAGCTTGAAAATCCAATTCCTCCAGAGACAGTAGCTGAGATCAGAAAGTAAGTATTGATCCAATGTATGAGGAAATGATGCTTTCATCAGAATACAACTATGTGAAGGGCAACCTCTGGAGGCCGCCATTTTCAGGAACATGATTTAGAGACTTTCTCCTGAAACTTAGCAGCATCTGTGGTGAGAAAGCAGAGTGGGCATTTTGAGTTGAGGTTCCCATGTTCAGAACTTCGCATCTCTGAAGACGTGTCGCTTGGCTCAACTTGAACTCTGTTTTCTGTCTGTAGATGCTGCAAAACCTGTAGAGTTTCTCCAGCAATGTCTGCTTTTCTTTCAGCTTGTCGGCTTCTGTAGTTTGTTCTTTTACATTAAAGAAACAGTTGGCTGTTGTTCTAATATTTGCTTTGTTCTTAGTGTTGTAAAAAGAAATTTTAGATGGAAGATTGTGGTTCATGCTGCAGGCCTTCTGCTGGAACTGCAACCTGGAGGCCTTGGCCGATTCCAGCGGTGACCAACAAAGAGATCATCGCCGGGTTACTCACCAGTTGACGGTTTGGCTCAGTTTTGACAGCTGCTAGTCCAGTGAAAGGGGTGGCAGATCAGCACCTTTCTCAGCCCTACTGTTAATGCTGATTGTCACTGAGGTTGTGTAAGTGGGCGCCATTAGGAAAGTGAGGGAGGCAGTCCTTAGATGTCAGGGAGAGCCCAGGTGAAAAAGAGAACTGGCCCATGTCACATAGCTTTGCAATGTGTAGGTGGTAAACTCCCTCCCTGCCATTTTCCTAATCCTCCCACCTCCAATTTAATTGTCAGCGAATGATTGGCCATGCATTAACACACAGTCTTTAATGGAATATTTCTTTTCCAAACATTGGACTGTGCACTGCCGGTAAATATATTGAAAAACTTGACTCTCTAACTCTGTTTGCAGTGTTATTACATGTCCCACCTCCCCGCATTGCCCAAAAAAATCCAGACCATTGTGCTTTGAGAACTTGTGTGAAAGTTGAAATTCCTTCTTCCTTGCAACTCCCCCAGCTCCTCTTCCAGACTCAACTCCTGTCACTTGCAAACCACCTGTTAGAGCTTGGAAGGGAAAAACAAATCTCGATCTATTGTAGTTACATACATCAGAAATATTGCCTGTTTAACAAATCCAGTTGAATAGGACTTGAAAACGTGAGAGGGCTAGTCATCTGAAGAGTGGTTGTGGGTTTTGGTTCAGTTTAGGATGGAGTTTAGAAGGATGGGAGGGAATTTTATTGGCACTTACAGAATACTGAGAGGCCTGGAAGGATTGTACATGGAACAGAGAAGATGTTTCCACTAGGAGGAGAGATTAGGACATGCGGGCACAGTCGCGGAGTGAAGAGGCCAACCTTTAGAACTAAGGTAAGAAAGAATTTCTTCAGACAGGGAGTGGTTAATCTGAGGAAAACATTGCAGGAAGCCGACGTCATTCGGACTATTTAAGATAGAGAGAGAGATGGGTTCTTGATTAGTAAGGGGATCAAGAGTTTCAGAAGAAGGCTGGCGATTGGGCTTCAGAAACATCACAGCCAGAATTGAATGGCAAAGCAGACTGAGGAGGTTGAATGAGCTAATTCTGCCCCTATATGTTATGGTCTTATGCATTTGACACTAAATATTTCATTGGTCCTTTTGTGATGAAGCCACTTCTGGGTGCAAGTGTTTTTTTAAAATGTCTTTAGTTTTTGCCTTATATAGTCAGGAAGGCAAATGCAATGTTGGCATTTATTGTGAAAAGATATGAATCTAAAAACAGGGCTGTACCTCTGAGGCTTTATAAGGCTCTGGTCTGGCCGTACTTGGAGTACTGCGTGCAGACTTGGGCCCATATCTCAGGAAGGATGTACTGTCCCTGGAACGTGTTCAGAGGAGGTTCACGAGAATGGTCCAGGGAATGGAAACCTTAAAATATGAGGAACGGTTGATGACTCTGAGACTATACTCATTTGGAGTTTAGAAGGATGAGGGGTGATCTAATTGAAACTTTCAGAACACTGAATGGCCTCGACAGAATGGTTGTTGGGAAGATGCTTCCATTGGTAGGAGAGACGAGGCCCCGAGGGCACAGCCTTAGAATGAAGACAAGACCTTTTAAATTGGAGATTTGCAGAAACTTCTTCAGCCAGAGAGTTTTAAATCTGTGAAATTCACTGCCACAGAATGCTGTGGAGGCCAGGAAATTTAAAACTGAGACAGATAGGTGCCTGATTATCAAGGGGATCAAGGGCTATGGGGAGAAAGCAGGAGAATGGGGTTGAGGAACTTATCAGCCATGACTAAATGGCAGAACAGACTCAATGGGCCGAATGGCCTAATTTCTGCACCTATGTCTTACGGTTTTGTGGTCTTAAATAATTGCAGGTCTAAAACCTTTGACAGCCCAAACTCTGAGAAAGATGAAGAACCAAGTTCACCAAAAGAGACAGCAACAATTTCAAAGTAAGTTTCATCCTTCTGTGCTTCATTCATAATACATACCATGAAAAGAAATTGCAGTGAATATAGTAGCTCTTGAAAGATTATATCGCCGTTCGAGACAATAAAAATCACATTAAAGAAACAGCTTTAATCCCTCCGAGGCCATTGCCAGTAATTAAATCAATGACACATTTCAGCCTTTGATCGATAGAAAACATTTAAAAATGTTCAGTGAAAATTTGATTGGCCCTCAACATCCAGACCTTGTGGTCTAACTTGCAACAATGCTAAACTGCGAAACCTCCCACCTCCCCTCAAATGCACAAGCCGATGTAACTGGAGTGTCCTACATATTTTCTCTGAAAATTTGGAAAGCAAACCATCTAGTGTAGTCATTCATGTGGACTTTGACCAAATGAGGACTTGAAATACAGAGCATTTTGGGATTCAAAATTTATTTTCAATGTTTACAAGTCATTTGTAGATGCAAATCCTTTCCTTAATTTGTGCTTCATGAGCACTTGCAGCTGCAGATATTTTGGCCGTATAGATTGTCGGGTGGGTGGGAATCAAAGTTTGCCAGGCATCTGTGTAACCATGAGGAAGCAAGTTTGATCAGAAGTACTTTTGATGTGTTTTAATTCTGCAATTTGGAATGCAGCAGTGTGAAAAGGGAATGATGGAGTATCATTGATTTCAAAACTTTTTGTGCAATGTAATGAATGCCACTCCAGACTATGGCAGTCACATTAAAGTGTCTGCTGGACTGCTTTCCTAGAAAATTCATGGTAGAGATATTTACCTGAAATGATAGCATCACCATTGAAGCATCCAAAACACTTAGATGGGAAATTGTTTTCAGATCAATATTGAGGTTATATTTCTGGACAATGTGGCTCTGGTAAAAATACTAAAGCAATGGGTTAATCTCCTCTACCCCACCTCAGCACTTCTCTGTGTTCCTCCTTCCTGCTTCAGCTGCACCCTCCCCACAAACTTCCTCCAAGTTCATTGAAGTGTCCTCCAAACGTCTGTGACATTTGAAGAAATATGTTATCAATTAAGAATGTGACCTGCTCCCCGTGTCCGAGCCTTGGTATTTCTCCCATACAATATTGCCATTGAATAATTTGCATTTTGAATTATCTAAGTTGGCGATTTGCCATGTGTATCCATGGAGTCAGGCAGAGACCTGGAATTAATCCTGAGTTTATTCTGTCCAGGTCTTTAAGGAAACTCAGAACTGTTAAAAGAGCAGGAAAGAAAAATGATTTTTTTTCAGCAAAACAGCCACTGGTGACTAATCTGACCTTAAGCTTCAGTGAATTTGAGCAATGACAAATTCCTACATCAGTGCTCCGAATCAAACTATGAGTTACAAGCTGTGCTTGTGAGGGTTGAATTGTCAATAGTCTGTAAAGAGCTTGAGTTTCTTTGCCAGAGATGAGGAAGTTAAACTTAAATCCTCTCTTTTGGGATGTTTGTTGTCTGTCCCAGTGTAGAGGTTCTTTATTTGACCTCTTTACTCCTCATCTACCCACTGGCTCCCCCTCACAGCCAAAATAAGATAAGAGTGCCAGAAATTAAAAATGTGATCATGTGCACAAGTAAAATGATTTATTTGGTGTTTTGTGACCAGTTGCAGCTGTGAAAATGTTGACATGTCACACTGTGTAGTGGGTGGAAACCTAAGTTTGTCAGAAACTGAAGGAGTAATTGACAAGTAAATTTGATGTGATGACAGATTAAACCTGTTGTTCAGTATTTGGGATCTAATACAGTGAAAGGAAACTGTTGGGATTTGCTGTAGGATTATGTCAGGGTTGCCTCAGGAAGATACCCCAATTGGCAGTGCAGTGAGCACCAATCCAGACAACAGCAATCACATGAAGCAACTGCTTCACTGCTTCTGCAATGTTTGGCTTATTTTAAGAGATGGAATAATGTTGAATTAGCATAAAGCATTCAAAGCTTTTCAATGGTAGACTGAATTTTGCTTGTCTTTCAGTATCAAGTTCTTGCACAGCGCAGGAACGGCTTTCAACAAGGGTGAAATACTGAAGAAATGGTTTTCTCTCCTTATTGCCCTGCTCTGTCTCTTCCAACCCACACCCCAGCACTGCCTCAGTATGAAGGCCTGTGGGCATCCTGTGGAAGTCAAAAGGACCCCTCTCTCAACACTGTGATTTTTTGTTGTTGAATTGGGTTGGATTTAATTCTGGACGTGTTTGCCTGTTCTAAATGACTTAATTTGTTCTCTTCGATCAATTGCAGTTCTGGAAATGTTGACAGTGCAAATGGTGAGGAAAATGGAAGTTGTGTTTCTTCAGGATCCAGCGAAATAATTGCTGAGTAAGTTTAATTGCATGCATGACAAAGTGAATCATTATTCAGAATATGACAAAGCGGTAGGAAATAGCTGGGGAGCTAGCAGTTTGTGCAATGTTATACAGCCATCAAATGGTAATAGCCCAGAGACAATGATTTGATGTTTGTACCAGCTCTCAAAGAGGGACTTGCCTACGTTCACTCCTAAGTCCTTTTACTGTGTAATACTGCGAAACCTCTCCTTTCGAAAATTGTAGTTCACTTTTGAAGACCGCAATTGAAGCTGCATCCACCACACTATTCGGCAGAGCTTTCCAGTTCCTGAATAGGCTATTGAAAAAAAAATTCCTTGTCACCATTGGTTCTTTTTGCTGATCATCTTAAATCAGTGTCCTTTTCTCCTTCAGCCTTCTGTCACAAGGCACCGATTGTTCTTATCCATTCTAACCAAATCCCTTATGATTTTGAACACTTTTAAAATCACTTCTTAGTTTTCTCAGGCTCTCCACAGGGCTGTCTAGTTTGTCATCTCTGGTAATATTTTTTGGGAATGTTTTGTGCACCCTGTCAAATCCCTTCCTGAAGTGTGGTTGGTAAATACCAGAGTTGAGGGCATATCAGGAGTTTTTTTTATAATGATTTGTCAGAACATATTTGTTTTTCATACAATGCTCCAATTTTTAAAGTTCAGAATCCTGATGATATCTTCAACCTGCACTACCACTTCTATAATTATTGTGCACACACATACACACACACTATCGATCAAATATCAGGCATGGATCATTTCAGGAAGCACCATATCATAAGATATTTATTTTGGCTCCAGAAGAGAAGAAGGAACAATCCAGAATAATTTTGATTTGGAGGAGGTCCAACTTCAAAAGGAGCAAGAAGGCGTTTGCAGCAAGTAAATTTCAACACAAGTTTAGGCAAAACTGCAATGAAACAGCAGTCTGTCTTACAGCAGGAGGTTGTTTCGTGACAATCTCAGAGTGTTCCCACAAGCAGGAGAGAGTGGCAAATGGTACAAATGATGAGGATTATTGATGACCCCAATGTGTACAGAGTGAAATATAGGTACTTCAGAAGGGAAGTGTAGAAGGAAAGGAGACTGGCAAACATTTTCAGGTGCCTTGCAGCATTCAGTAATCTCTTGCTAAATGTGGATTTGCATGCATAAGAGATTTAAAGGACCCACAAAATATTGTGCCATATTAATGCAGTCAGAATGATTTCACGGGCAATACACACATGTTCTAATTTTCAAAATGAAAAAAAAAGAGATGTGGAAATCCAGTGTGTGACGTTCATTCTGCTTCCCCGACATTTACATTAGATTTTCTTTTCTCGAAGATGAACTTGTAACTATTTTGGGCTCTCCTATTTCCTGCAGGAATCCTTGACAACATCCTGTGATGAACTTGTTTGTTTACAACAAGGCAAAGCAGTCCTTCAGTTCTCCTGTTCTGTGCCCCTATCCCCTTCCAATATCCCTGATCCCAAATGGTGGCACAAATCATGATTAAGCACCCCGCTAGTGGTTTGGGACAAAAGTGAATAAAACATACTCACAAAACATAATACAGAGACAGGTGGCAAAGTATTTTTGATTAATTTTTCGCAATAATGAAGTGATTTTGACCCAGTACAACACAAAGTTTAATAAGTGCGGTGAATGTGTTAGGACAATGACTAGACCTTGAGATTAAGGATAAAATGTAACATTGACTTCCTTCAATGCTTTTTATGTAGTTTGGAGCTTCCTGAAACAATGTTTGGGATGTCTAAGTTTCTGCATGTAGTGAATGGAAGAGTGCTATTTTAATTGAACAAAATCTATCAATTTCTGTAAGTCTGTGTTGGGCATAACAATAAAAGTTTGGAAGCTGAATGCAGTTTGAGGAGCCTTTTTGCAGAACGGAAATGTTGGTCAAATGAATGTCTGTTTACCACTGAAATATGCAGGAGTACCGCAATTCTGTCATAATGGATTGCATATTTTTCAAATGACATCAGTGATGGTTTCTCTTGTCACCTCAGTTTTTTTTAATACATTAGTTTTCTGAATGTCGGTGAGTATTTAACAGTTTATGCAATTCACAAATGGTTTTTTGGGGTAACTGATCAAAACTCAGTTCAGAGACAAAGCGATTCTCACCGCTGCTGACCTTCAATTGATGTGCCTCTGACATTATAGGGACACCCCGGGGATGAAAAGTTTCACAAATGTGCTATGCTTATAAAATTTGAGAAGATCAGCAAATAACCAGAGGTGATTAGATTTTTCTTCAAAGCAGTAAGCTAATGAGCTGGCTTTCATGAACCCAATGGATTGCAGAAATGATCCAGCTGGTCCTTTCAAAAGGGAATTTGGGTTTCTCTTTTTTCCTGTGGCCAAAATATTCTCTTTCTTTGCCCAAGTAAATAAATGTTCCAGCAGAATAATTCCAGCAATAAGCTTTTGAGTTTTAAAGAAAAAGATGACCTATACTTGCCCTCAAATTTTAAACATGACAGCTCACTCATGTGTCTCACATTATCTCTCAGAGGTTCAATAGTGCATAAAGATTCTTCGCAGGTTATTACTTTCTTATTTGCTTTTGTATTGTGCCTGTAGTCATCTTAGATGATGGTATTCTTTTAAAGGTCAAGCGAAAAATTTGTAAAACGAAGGAATCTCAGCAAAATGTGGTTTGTTGAAATTTGAGGAGGTTGGTTCTCATTAAGCTCTGAGATCGTTCTGGTTAAGACAATCATCTGTTATATTTACTATCTCCTCCTTTCACAGTGTAACTGTTTATTACTTTGGCTGCTTAGATCACTGACTTGTCTATTGTCTTTTGGTGAATGTTTCCATTTGCAGGGAGATCCTTGCGAGATTTTAAAAAGTCAACAACAAAATGGCTTCCATGCCATTCGAAAGTTCAAATCCATTTTACTAATTGGACAGATGTTGTGTTTAAGATTCGTGTTTGAGTCAACCATTTGAATTCAGCTAAAAGATCATCATAATTCAATGGATGCTAATAGTATCCATTCACCTTACACACATCCTACATTTCAAGATTTTCCTGTATCCATAGGGAAAGGGAGAAACAGGCTGACTAGATGCTACAGTTATTTTGGTTTTCTGTAATTGGATCCAAGGAATTCATCCCTTTTTGCATGAGTGTTCTCATTTACTTAGGTGTTTATTTGAGACAGAGAATTAACTGGAGCTCAAAATTGTTTGGATCACATAATTCCAATATAATTTTAATAATCTGTTTCTGGCCAAGTTTTCGAAGTATTGACGAACAGTCGATGACTTACGAAGGAATGAATTTATGGCTGACAGATGTGCTGAAGAGACAAAAATGCATTAAAAATTAACCTCAGAGGACATTGGAATACTGCAGAGAAAGAGAGGTTGAGCAAGTCGTCAAAGATCTGAAAAAGACAGTTGTACATGGGTAAATTTGAAGTCCATTTTGGCAGGAAGCATAGCAGTTTTTTTTGTTGAAGGAGATTGCATAGCTCTGAGATACAGTGGATTCTGGGTATCCTCGTGCATGAATCACAAATTGCTTATGTACAGATACATTAAGTAATTAGGAAAGCAAATAAATGTTTTCATTTTATCATGAAGGAACTTAAACACAAAATTAGGGATCACTGGTGAGCCCATATCTTGAATGTTTTTCTTTGTGGTGGTCAGCCTTATTTAAGGATGGAAGTAAATATATGAGAGGCAGTTCAGAACAGGTTTACCAGAATAATACCGAGCCTAAGTGACTTGCCTCACAAGGAAAATTTGTACAGACAAGGCTTGCATCAGTCGGTGTTTCGGGCGGAAGGCGCAATGTGATTGAAAGAAAAAATCCTGAGCATTTGTACAGGGTAGATATGCAGACGGTGTTTCCTCTTACAGAAGAGACTAGAATGAAGGGCGAGTGTCTAAAATTCAGTGGTTGTCAACTTAAAACAGTGGTTTTTTAAATATCTCAAAATGTGGGTATTCTTTTAAGTTTTCTTCCTGAAAAGATGGTAAAAGCAGAGCGCTGGAATACTGTAAATGGAAAGATAAATAGATACTTGTTGAGAGCAAGGGAGTGAAAGGTCACTCAGATAGGCAGGAATGTAGATTTGAAGTTACGATCAGATGAGACAGAACCACATTGAATGTTTTACTCTTCTCTGTTGTATGGGATGTGGCAGGTATGCTGTAAAATGCCAAATTGGAGTTTCAGTGTAATGTTTTAACAAACTCGGTAATCAAGGCTTCAAATGCCGAAATCCCGAACCTTCAGATGTTTTTCAGTGGCTGAATGCAAATTGTAGATTCAAGCTTGTTTAAAATCACTTAGTTTGTGCTGTCTGACCAATTGCAGATATGGAAGCTTTGACACCTCAGAGGCAGAAGAGATTCCAGTAATCGATTCAGTGAACACAAAGTAAGCTTTAGTCTAATGTGTGACTTAATTAAGTTTCATTCAAAATACAACAATGTTAAAAAACCTGCTGGCACTTCCTGTAAGATCTGTGGAGGGCCTTCCTCCCACAGCAATGCAGCAAACACTAGACAGCAGCAGTCACATTAACAAAGTTGCTTGATTGTATCAAAAATCTACACAGATTTTGTTTGTTTAAAAAGAAAAGCTGTATTAACAGAAAAGATCCAAAAGTGTTCAGTGAAAAAAATTGCTCATCCATTCACTATTCAGATCTTCATTTGTCGCCAAACATTTAGATAGCTGAGCTCTGAATTAAGGATACCACATGTTGAAGAATTGAGGTTCCTACCTCATCCCCTCCCCTCAGTCTGCCTGTGGTGTCTTTCAAATCTCCTGTGAAGGTTTTGAAGAAAAACCTGCTGCTGTCCATGAGCACACTAAATCTGGAGGGTGATCTTTTTTCATAAAAACAGTTGACAAAAGGATGAAATAGGGGCAGAGCTGCAATCTTTACAATTGTCATTGCCGAGCTTATAGAAAAGAGATTTGCAGGCCAATGTCCACTGCGGGAGTTGAGGAACTCTAATATTTACCAGACAGACAGACAGACACAAGTGGCTGTCAGCTGGTGACGTGATTCATGCCCAGTGAGTCATTAAACCACCTACTTTGCCCACCTCTGACAATACAGTATAATGGTGCAGAAGAGAGTTCAGCTTTTCTCCTGAACTCCCCTCCACTTTGCCATGAATTTCATGTCTCAGGCCAAGGCCAGTTGACTTGGGACATTCAGCCCTGAATGTAGAGACGCTATCTGAAGTTCTTCACTGGAAAGTTGGTTGCCTTTCTATATTTGGGCCTGGAGCTCTTTGTTTGAGATATTTTTAGACTTTGCAACAAATATAAAATGTTGAAGAAATGAATTTGTTGCATCCTTCTCCCTCTCTCTCTCTCTATCTTTACTTCCACACTCCAGTCTCATGGTCTTATCTTGCAAACTACCGTTGGGGGTTTCGGGGAGACCAATGACCATATTCTGTAGTTGCGTCTTGACCCGTTGTTAGAAAATTAGCTGTCAATGGCACAAAATGCCGACTCAATGTCTTTCAGGTGTATGGAGATAATTTTCTTGTGGATGTGGATGTTTCCTCAAATTTACTTGATCACACTTTTAGGACCATTTGCAGATCACCTGAAAGTGCAAACTACAAGGTAGATGGGAAACCTTGCACTCTAAAATCTGTCATGAAAGAGTAAGTTTGAATACAATAAGTGGTTAAGGTTTTGCTTTATTCAGAGTACAAGGAATACAAAGGAAACTGCCGATGAGCTAAGAATTACTGGGTGCAAGTGTTTGTTTAAAATGACATTCTTCACAACTAATTTCAGCATCGGGAACAATGCTAACATTCTGAGCTGTGAGGAGCTTGAAAATCCAATTCCTCCAAAGACAGTTGCTGAGATCAGAATGTAAGTATTGATCCAATATGTGAGGAAATGATGCTTTAATCGGAATACAAAAATATGAAGGGCAGCTGCTGGAGGTCTTGCATTTTCAGGAGCATTACATAGAGGCTATCTCCCGAAACTTAGCAGCATCTGTGGAGAGAAAGCAGAGTGGGCGCTTTGAGTTAAGGTTCCCCTGTTCAGAACTTCACACCTCTGAAGAAATGTCACCTGGCTTCACTTGAACTCTGTTTTCTGTCTGCAGATGCTGCAAAACCTGTAGAGTTTCTCCAGAAACATCTGCCTTTCTTTCAGATTGCCGGTGTCCATAGTTTGTTTGTTTTCACATTAAAGAAACAGTTGGCTGTTGTTCTAATATTTGCTCTGTTCTTAGTGTTGTAAAAAGAAATTTTAGATGGAAGCTTGTGGTTCATGCTGCAGGCCTTCTGCTGGATCTGAAACCTGGAGGCCTTGGCCGATTCCAGCGGTAACCAATACAGAGATTGCTGCCGGCGTTACTCACCAGTTGACGGTTTGGATCAGTTTTGACAGCTGCTGGTCCAGTGAAAGGGATGGCAGATCAGCATCCTTCTCAGCCCAACTGTTAATGCTGATTGTCACTGAGGTTGTGTATGCACTGTCCCTGGAACGGGTTCAGAGGAGGTTCATGAGAATGGTCCAGGGAATGGAAAGCTTAAAATATGAGGAACGTTTGAGGACTCTGAGACTATACTCATTGGAGATTAGATGGATGAGGGGTGATCTAATTGAAACTTTTAGAATACTGAATGGCCTGGACAGAGTGGATGTTGGGAAGATGCTTTCATTGGTAGGAGAGACTAGGACCCGAGGGCCCACTTTTAGAATAAAGAGGAGATCTTTTCAATTGGAGATTTGGAGAAACCTCTTCAGCCAGAGAGTGTTGAATCTGTGAAATTCACTGCCACAGAAGGCTGTAGGGGCCAGGTCATTGAGTACATTTAAAACTGAGACAGATTATCAAGCGGATTAAGGGTTATGGGGAGAAAGCAGGAGAATGGTGTTGAGGAACTTATCATCCTGACTGAATGGCAGAACTGACTCAATGGGCCGAATGGCCTAATTTCTGCTCCTCTGTCTTATGGTCTTATGGTCTTAATGAATTGCAGGTCTAAAACCTTTGACAGCCCAAACTCTGAGAAAGATGAAGAACCAAGTTCACCAAAAGCGACTGCAGACATTTCAAAGTAAGTTTCATCCTTCTGTGCTTCATTCATAATACATACCATGAAAAGAAATTGCTGTGAATATAGTAGCTCTTGAAAGATTATGTCACCATTCGAGACGATAAAAATCACATTAAAGAAACAGCTTTATTCCCTCCGAGGCCATTGCCAGTAATTAAATCAATGACACATTTCAGCCTTTGATCCATAGAAAACATTTGAAAATGTTCAGTGAAAATTTGATTGGCCCTCAACATCCAGACCTTGGTGGTCTAACTTGCAACAATGCTAAACTGCGAAACCTCCCACCTCCCCTCAAATGCACCAGCCGATGTAACTGGAGTGTCCTACATATTTTCTCTGAAAATTTGGAAAGCAAACCATCTAGTGTAGTCATTCATGTGGACTTTGACCTAATGGGGACTTGAAATACTGAGCATTTTGGGATTCAGTATTTATTTTCAATGTTTACAAGTCAGTTGTAGATGCAAATCCTTTTCTTAATTTGTGCTTCATGTGCACTTACAGCTGCAGATATTTTGGCTGTATAGATTATCGGGTGGGTAGGAATCAAAGTTTGCCAGG
This sequence comes from Stegostoma tigrinum, assembly GCF_030684315.1. Classification (NCBI taxonomy): domain Eukaryota; kingdom Metazoa; phylum Chordata; class Chondrichthyes; order Orectolobiformes; family Stegostomatidae; genus Stegostoma; species Stegostoma tigrinum. The sequence goes on from NW_026728155.1 coordinate 156,783, forward strand.
CATCTGTGTAACCATGAGGAAGCAAGGTTGATCGGAAATAATTTTGATATGTTTTAATTCTGCTTCATTTGGAATGCAGCAGTGTGAAAAGGGAATGATGGGGAACCATTGATTTCTTCAAAATTTTTGTTGCAATGTAATGAGTGCCACTCCAGACTATAGCAGTCACATTAAAGTGTCTGCTGGGCTGCCTCCCTCAAAAATTTATAACAGAGACAGTTGTCTGAAATAATAGCATCACCATTGAAGCATCCAAAACACTTAGATGGGAAATTGTTCTCAGATCAATATTGAGGTTATATTTCTGGACAATGTGGCTCTGGTAAAATTGCTAAAGAAATGAGTTAATCTCCTCTACCCCACCTCAGCACTTCTCTGTGTTCCTCCTTCCTGCTCAGCTGCACCCTCCCTACAAACTTCCTCCAAGTTCATTGAAGTGTCCTCCAAACGTCCGTAACATTTGAAGAAATATGTCTTCAATTAAGAATGTGACCTGCTCCCCATGTCCGAGCCTTGGTATTTCTCCCATACAATATTGCCATTGAATAATTTGCATTTTGAATTATCTAATTTGGTCATTTGCCATGTGTATTCATGGAGTCAGGCACTTTCACAAGTCAGAGACCTTGAATTAATCCTGAGCTTATTCTGTCCAGATCTTTAACGAAACTCAGAACTGTTAAAGGAGCAGGATAGAAAAATGATTTTTTTTTCAGCAAAACAGCCAATGGTGACTAATCTGACCTTAAGCTTCAGTGAATTTGAGCAAAGACAAATTCCTACATCAGTGCTCTGAATCAAACTTTGAGTTACAAGCTGTGCTTGTGAGGGTTGAATTGTCAATAGTCTGTAAAGAGCTTGAGTTTCTTTTTCAGATATGAGGAAGTTAAACTTAAATCCTCTCTTTTGGGATGTTTGTTGTCTGTCCCAGTGCAGAGGTTCTTTATTTGACATCTTTACACCTCATCTACCCACTGGCACCCCCTCACAGCCACAAATCCCAATGTTGATAAGAGTGCCAGAAATTAAAAATGTGATCATATGCACAAGTAAAATGATTTATTTGGTGTTTTGTGACCAGTTGCAGCTGAGAAAATATTGACATGTCACACTGTGTGGTGGGTGGAAACCTAAGTTTGTCGGAAACTGAAGGAGTAATTGACAAGTAAATTTGATGTGACGACAGATTAAACCTGTTGTATGGTATTTGGGATCTAATACTGTGAAAGGAAACTGTTGGGATTTGCTGTAGGAATATGTCAGGGTTGCCTCAGGAAGATACCCCAATTGGCAGTGCAGTGAGCACCAATCCAGACAATAGCAATCACATGAAGCAACTGCTTCACTGCTTCTGCAATGTTTGGCTTATTTTGAGAGATGGGATAATGTTGAATTAGCATAAAGCTTTCAAAGCTTTTCAATGGTAGATTAAATTTTGCTTATCTTTCAGTATCAAGTTCTTGCATAGCCCAGAAACGGCTTTCAACAAGGGTGAAATACTGAAGAAGTGGTTTTCTCTCCTTATTGCCCTGCTCTGTCTCTTCCAATCCACACCCCAGCACTGCCTCAATATGAAGGCCTGTGGGCATCCTGTGGAAGTCAAAACAATCCATCTCTCAAGGCTGTGATTTTTTGTTGTTGAATTGGGTTGGATTTAATTCTGGATGAGTTTGCCTGTTCTAAATGACTTAATTTGTCCTCTTTGATCAATTGCAGTTCTGGAAATGTTGACAGTGCAAATGGTGAGGAAAATGGAAGTTGTGTTTCTTCAGGATCCAGCGAAATAATTGCTGAGTAAGTTTAATTGCATGCATGACAAAATGAATCATTATTCAGAATATGACAAAGCGGTAGGATATAGCTGGGGAGCTAGCAGTTTGTGCAATGTTGTATTGCCATCGAATGGTAATAGCCCAGAGACAATGATTTAATAATGTTTGTACCAGCTCTCAAAGAGGGACTTGCCTACGTTCACTCCTAAGTCCTTTTACTGTGTAATACTGCGAAACCTCTCCTTTAGAAAATTGTAGCTCACTTTTGAAGACCTCAATTGAAGCTGCATCCACCACACAATGAGGCAGAGCTTTCCAGTTTCTAATGATGCTATTTAAAAACAAAATCCTTGTCACCATTGGTTCTTTTTGCTGATCATCTTAAATCAGTGTCCTTTTCTTCTTAAGCCTTCTGTCACAAGGAACCGATTGTTCTTATCCATTCCAACCAAATCCCTTATAATTTTGAACACTTTTAAAATCACTTCTTAGTCTTCTCCAAGAGCAGCCCAAGCTCCTTCAGCCTCTCCACAGGGCTGTCTAGTTTGTCATCTCTGGTAATATTTTTTGTGACTGTTTTGTGCACCCTGTCAAATCCCTTCCTGAAGTGTGGTTGGTAAATACCAGAGTTGAGGGGAAATCAGGAGGTTTTTGTTTAATCATGATTAGTCAGAACATATTTGTTTTTCATACAATGCTCCAATTTTTAAAGTTCAGAATCCTGATGATATCTTCAATCTGCACTACCACTTCTATAATTATTGTGCACACACATACACACACTATCGATCAAATATCAGGCATGGATCATTTCAGGAAGCACCATATCATAAGATATTTATTTTGGCTACAGAAAAGAGGAAGGAACAATCCAGAATAATTTTGATTTGGAGGAGGTCCAACTTCAAAAGGAGCAAGAAGGCGTTTGCAGCAAGTAAGGTTGAACACAAGTTCAGGGAAAACTGCAATGAAACAGCAGTCTGTCTTACAGCAGGAGGTTGTTTAGTGACAGTGTCAGAATGTTCCCACAAGCGGGAGAGTGTGGCAAATGGTACAAATGATGAGGATTATTGATGACCCCAATGTGTACCGAGTTAATTATAAGTAGTTCAGAAGGGAAGTGTTGAACTAAATGATGCTGGCAGCTAATGTTAAAAGGGAATCCGAATGTCATCCTCCATTGTGAGCAGTGAAAGGGTAGCGAAAGTGGGGCTAATGGTCATAAATCACTGTTTAATCTTCACAGAGGTAAGGGCCTGGCTGCGATACTATTCAGAAGAAGTTGCTGTCCAATTCACGATGAAAAGTAAATAGTTGAGACAAGGATGAGCTGAGGTTGGGCAGCATTTTAGAAATGTGAACATTAAACAACTGCAGATGCTGGAAAACTGAAACGAAAATTGAAATTGCTGGAAAAGCTAAGCAGGTCTGGCAGCATCTGTGGCGAGAAGGCAGAGTTAATATTTTTGAGTAATTTGAGCCACTGAGCTTTTACAGCAATTTCTGCTTTGATTAGAACGGCTGGTTGTCCCTGGTGTTGGTAACTCAGAAGGAAGTGAATTGTAGACAACTGAGGATACTGAGAAAGAAAAAAAATAGCTTGAGGCTGCAGTGGCACTTTGCACAACAACCTAATGCTGTTTGAATACAGGGGGTGGTATCAGAGGACTGGAGGATTACAACATGTACTATGTTTATGTTCAAAAGTGTGTGGATAAATCCAGCAACTAGATTCATCTTATTGGCGGGACAGCATCACAGGAACTGTAATCCCAGTCTCAAGCAAGAATACTTGGGGAGCATATGGGCTAACATTTTATGCTGACTCAGAAATCTTCACCATCTGGTGTGTAACCTGTTTAATAAAACCATCTGATGGAGGCTTGTCATTCTGAATCTTCAATTTTCATGGGTATTTTAATGGATTTAACTGAAGATGAAAGGGTTTGCTTGAGGTGTTTTAAATTGTTCTTGATGTTCAATTGCAGCTGTGAAAGTGTTGAGTCCAAACACTGTCCGAATTCTGATGAAATTCAGAATTTAAGTTCACCGGAGAAGGGAGCGACAGTCAAGAAGTGAGTTTGATCCAAAATGTGACCATGTTATGCTTCATTTGCAATACAGTAGTGTGTAAAGGGAATGGCTGGAGAGCTGGTGGCCATAGGTTGAATTATCAGAAATCTCTTCATGAAGGCAGAGATGTTTCCATGCTGTATGACTCTGTAAGACATACCACAGAAACAAAAACTCGGATATCATTCCAGATCATGGCACATCGATGAAGAAACAGCTTCTGAGTTCTTTGCATATTCTCTCCCTAATTCTGAGGAACAAGCAATACAAAGCACAAGCAGCAGTTGCGTGTGAAGGTGTTGAGTTTATCTCAGACTGAAATTTCTGGACTAGTAGCAAATGTAAGCTATTGAAGAAGTGGCTTCACTCCTTGCACCTGCTCCTTTCCCCTGTTACCACCAGCCACCACCACTGCTGGTGAGCTGCTTTGGCCCTCAAGGGCATTTCTGGTAAACTTCCTGAGGAAATTTAAAGAAGGTATTCACTATTTTATGCAGTTTTACATTTAGAGTGTGACCTTGTTTCATAAAGTTAGCTGATCACGGCTTAGGATGCTGAATTTTGAGACTTCATTTCTTATTTTACGGCTGGCAAGCAATTGTAGACCCAAACACCATTTTAATTTGCTTTTTCTTTTGTGGTTTATGATCAATTGCAGAAGCATAGACTTCAACAGATCAAGCTTTCTAGAAGAATATAATTTCAGTCCTGCAGAAAAGGAAACACTAATGAAAATGTAAGTTTGATTTGACATGTAGTGAAATTGTATTTTCAATGTGAAATTTAAGAATGTGAGAAGAATTGCTGGAGAGCCAGAAAGACCTGTAAAATAATGTAGAGCCTTTGTCATGAAGATATGAGGCACCCAGAACAGGATGGCAAACGGCACTCCAACCCATAACAATCACATTCAAGAAGCTAAATAATAACTGAAAGAATCACGGACACTGCAATTCAGGGACAAAAACAAAGTTGTTGGAAAAGCTCAGCATTTCTGGCAACATCTGTGAAGGTAAGAATGGAGTTAATGTTTCAGGTCCGGGTGACCCTTCCAGTTCTGAGGGAGGGTCGCTGGACCCAAAATGTTAACTCTGTTTTTGCATTAAAGAAGCTGCTTGTCTTGCATGTCCAATGATTGCATTATTCCCAGAGATTGGCTTGTTTATATTTTTCAGTGTAAATCATCCAAAATTCTTTGTCTTTTGGAATTGTTTGTCCTACATGATCACGCTTTTGGGGTTGTTTATCTCAGATTGTCATTAGTCTAGTTTGTGATAATGATGCATTATTGCAGGAATGGTTTTCCTCTTCACACCACTTTATTAGAAGTTATCCTGCAAACTTCCTGTGAATAGTTGAAACCGAATGATACCGCTATCTAGAGCAGTCAGATACTTGGCAAGTGGTTTGTTTGTGGTGTCCTGACTTTGGTAGACCTCCCACTCCGTGCTGCTGTTGTACATTTTGCACATAATCGATCTTGAATTAATACTTCCTGAATCTATGAAATCCAAATGATCTTGTGAAATGATTTTTCATGTTTGAAGTTTGTAAACTAAGTGCTTTCAAAGATATTTGACTGTAGAAAGCATCGCACAAATGCATCTCTAGCTGGAATTCTAGTTATTTTTGAGCTGTACCAGATTGCTGAGGTTGTTTTACTGCTCTGAATAAGATTAGATTACCTACAATGTGTAAACAGGCCCTTCGGCCCAACAGGTCCACACTGTCCCTTGAAGCATCCCACTCAGACCCATTCCCCGAACACGAAGGGCAATTTAGCACACGGCTGATCCGCCCAGCCTGCACATCTTTGGACTGTGGGAGGAAACTGGATCACTTGGAGGAAACTCACTCAGACATGGGGAGAATGTGCAAACTCCTCACAGACAGTCACCCAAGGCTGGAATCAAACCCGGGACCCTGGAGCTGTGAGGTGGCAGTGCTAACCGCTGAGCCACCATGCTGCCCTGCATGACACTTTGGCTGCATGGGGTTAAAGATGGGATTATTCTTCTTTGTCTGGCCATTCGATTAAACTCTGTGCTTTTTGATTAAGACAAAAGAACATTTATCCAATAGATTTGAGTGCTGGACTGGACTTGGGGACTTTAAAGTTTGAGATTCTTACCTTTATATATACAGTGATTTATTTTCTTTTGTACATGGTTTGCTTACTCATTTATTTTGTTTTCTTGAGTTGATATTGTTTGTCGTTTTTACAATCAAGAAAGCCAATGCCTGAAGGGCCAAGCACAGAAAAATTACTTGTGAGCAAATACAAAGGCAAATTTTTGCAGTATTGCATTGAGAAAAATGGTCAATTTGAGGGAGTGAGGATTTTCATGGAATATTTTTACTTCAGATGCAATAGCAAGCGTTCACAACTGGGCTGCACTGAAGTTCGAAATAAAGCTCAAACAATTTATGAAAAATGCAGCAAAGGAAAAATCCCTCTCGTTAATCAAACAAATAGGACACAGTTGGCCAGGCAGCATCAGAGGAGCAGAAAAACTGATGTTTCGGGTCTGGGCCCTCCACCAGAAATTTTCTGAAGATCGGTCCAGACCTGAAATGCCAGCTTTCCTGAGCCCCTAGTCTGCTAGCCTGCTGTGTTCATCCAGCTCCACACCTTGTTATCTCAGACTGCAGCATCAGCAGTACCTACTAACTCAGAACACAGTTGGGATGCCTTGTGCATTGCTATTCACTCTAACCCACCCAGTTGTCTTTTTGGGTAAATGAAACAAAGTTTTAGAAATCTAAGCCATAGGGCTTGGTGGTTATCCGGACATTTTTCTCCAACACCTAGCTATTCATGTCTGGATGAACACAGCTAATTGTGGATACCAAATTGGTCCTGATTAATTTCACAATATTCCTGTGCCAATGTCTCAAGAGACATATAGGGATGAAGTGTATAAAGGAACCTAAATTATCCTGATCCCCGATTGAGGACAGTGTAATCCTCATGAAAGTAATGTGCTGGTTTGGTATGTTTTTTGGTATGTTAATCTCCTTTTAAATTCAAGTTTTTTGGGTTGAGTTCTTTTTCTACAGAATAGTAGCTTACAACCTGTCAGTTTGACATTGAAGAAAACACAGATATTGAGGGGTTGAGTAAAAGCATGGTTTTAAAGGAACATCTTGAGTGAGGGCAGAAGAGGCAGGAATCTATCCAGTGAAGTTGTCATCGGTGAAACAATTAATCTCAGATGCGCAAGTGGCCAGAATTGAAAAGAAAGACAAAAGTGCACCCGTACATAATTATTTCAATTCTGGAACGCTCTAATACTTTAAGAATACACTTCTCTCCAGTGCCATTGGAATCTAAGATTATGTTGTGCTCGCTTTAGGAAATGATCCTTTTAGATGGTGGAAGGCTGATAATGAGTAATTAAATGAAATGATGTTGTACACTGCAGCTGATTAAAGGTTTCAGATTACTCGGTGGGGATGTAGTAACTTGTTAATGAATCTATTGGAAACAGAGACTTTAATTCTAGTGGGACGACAGAAAAGTGTTTTGGGTCAAATTTTGGACTCAGCACAGTACTAATTAAGTTCTACCATATTGTCAGCAGGGTAGAGGCTCTTTAGCTCAGCAACTTATTTCCCAGCCATGAAGGCTTTCAGTAGGAAATGGAATTTTTTGGTTTTGTGATCTTTTGAATTGATTTTTCTTTATATATATTTTTGGAGGGTTACTGTTCGAGTGTTTGTAATGTGACCTAGGCATTTCTGAATGATTCAGGACCAAATGAGCCCAGGCAACTTCCTTAGGTCATGTTTCCAGTGTGTTTCAGTTAGTCACTGTTTCCGAGAGGTAACATAACAAATAACATTTCCACAGCCTTGTCCCTCCATCTCTGCAATTTCCTTGTGTCCGCTTCGGACGTTTCTCTTTTTTCCTGTCCAGTTTCACTTTTTTGCCTATCCCAGATTATGTTTGTCCTGTTGTTACCAGCCATGGTTTCAGCTGTTGAGACTCGAAAATCTGAAATGCACAGTATGCTTTTCTCCATTTTGTAAAAAGCTGATGAAAAACTTCACCTTTTATCAAGCTTTTCATGATTCTTCTGACCTCACTGAAAAACAATCTCTTGACATTTCCAAAATGAGTCACTTCATTTCAAAATTTGCCATGTTCACTAGTTAATATCATACAGCACCTTACCAGTATGGGCCAGCTGTGTTTTTGAATCATTGCAAAAGAGTACAACCTATGCCAACTGATCTGAAAGCAGATGAAGTCAAAATAGCCCCTCCAGTGTGAACTATTTCTAAGTCGTATATCTTTCTCAAACAACAAGAGGCTATTGCTGCATATGGCACTGTGGCTGCCTAGCACTTCCTACACCAACCACTGTTTAACAGGAATGGAGCTGGTGAAGTCTGAATCAAGCCCCAATGTCTGTGTGTAATGTTTCACACCATGTAATTTCTGTGCTGTCATGATCTATTATGAACGGGCTCAAATAGGTGATCATCGGTTTCAGTGTAGGGCTGCAGATAAAGAAATTCCAAATTAAAAACTAGAACAGCACTTTCAGCGTAAAATGTTCCATGTAAATTGGCGATGCTAATCAAACAAATGTTTACTTTTTGGAGTCTTTGGAAAGTCAAAGTTTTCTCCTACCTACTGCATTATAGACCATAGCTGCAACTCAGTCCATCTCCTAATTCACAACAAGACTCATCATTCTGATGTTTGCTGGCCCACGTTGTCTCTTGGTTGACCAATGTCTGAACTTTAGATTTTTTTTCGAAAAAACTTTCAATTCTTGTGTTCACATCCTTTCATGTTCTTATTTTGCTTTAGTCTGGAATTATTTTAGGTCCCAAACTTTGCCTGGAACTTTTCTGTTCTGCCACGTCCAGTGTGCTGTGTACTACTTGATTTTTTTCATCAGCCCACCACCGTTAGTGCTACTTCCTGCAGATATATAGTTCCTTCTTCTAGACATCACCATCTCTCGCCTTTAAGAAACTCATGAAAAGTCACTATGACCAAATATTTAGTCACCTGTTTGAATATCTCCTCCTTTGTCGGTTTTTGTCTGGTTAATCTGCTGTGAAGTGCCCTGGGGAGTTTTTCTGTGCAAAGGGTTCGATTTCAGTGATGTGATGACTTCTCTGTGCAGCTGATGTCTTGTTGCAAAAAAGTAACCATTGATTTACCTGTGAAATAATGCTACGTGGCCTCTCAGTATTAGCCAGACAGTTAAAATAAGTGAATTGAAAGCTGACTATGTTGGAGTATTTCATTATTCACCTGCAACTAGACCCAATTTATCCATGTTACCGAGGTATCCAAGTACTGGCAATGCAACTCCCAGAACAAACGCAAACAAATCATCATTATCCTTGTGTTTTTCTTTGTTCATCTGATTTGTCCCATTTGACTTTTATAAAGAAGATTTTTTGTTAAAGCTCACTTTCTCTTTACTAGTAAACTCTAAACACGAAGAGGTCCTGCTGGTGTAATAAGTAACCTCAGACACATGTGAAATCACTTTATACGTGAGCCTTAAGCTTACCTGTGCAATCTACAAAGAAGAAAACTTGGAAACATGGCCAACTTGCAGTTTCCATCCATGGCCAGCGTAATTCTAACTTGGACAGTCATTTCTTCATCATTGGGTCAAAGTGCCACACAGCCCCCCTCTGATGGCACAGCAGGATCACCATTGCCATGTGCACTGCAGCAGTTCAAGATGGCAGCTCATCTCCTGTGTGAGCACGATGACCCCATATTCCAACTTTAATCTATTGCATTGACATTTGTAGAATTAGAAGCTTTTTCTCCCCCACATGTTTTGCTTCCCCGATGAACAGTTGTTAACTCTGACTTTATTTCCAGTGCTATTCCTGAAATTCTCGAAATCTGGCTGGAGGAGTCTGCCGAAGACTTTCGTCAAGTTCCAACTTACTCTTGTCTCCGGAAGGTACTTTCCTACTTGAACCAGACAGTGCCAGGGTCAGATGCTGAACATCGGGCCCAGAAACTCCTGAGTCGGTTTTTGGCGGAGGAAACAGCGGAGAAAGAGATGTTTAGTAAGATTTACAATTATGTTGCAAAAATGTGGTTTTAATTCAGGGTGCCTCCCTACAAGTTTGTGTGCGGCTTGCCCCTCTGTCTCAGGATTTAGTTCATTTTGGTTTCCTTTGACAAGCTTCAAAATTACTTGCAAATTTTTGGATAAACGAAGTGAATTAAAATTATTGCTGAGTGCTTACCCCTGTACTAATTGCATGATGTACAAGACCAAATTCTGCATAGAATTGATACTCTCATATGGTCCGATAAGACCCAGCAGCATGTAATGCGACTTTCTGGACAATTTCCTTTTGAAATGTTTTCGTCAATGACATTTTATTTTATAATCTGACGTAATAATTTTGCAAGTTATTGTGAAACAATAGATTGTGATTCAGAATATTTCCTAAAGCCAGAAATAGGGATGGGAATCTGTCATTAAATACAAGTTCTTTTGCAATTGAGATGCTCCCAACAAGAGGATTTCAGTGCAATATCATATTACTTTCACCAAATCTAGATTTAGAAGTATGAATATTAGATAACTATTGGAAACCAATGCACAATTTCTAGTCACAAGTTCGTGAGATATTTTAGAGCAATGTGAACTTTGGGCACAAAATACATGTCTATCTTCACTTGCACAGAAGGCTACCGTAGAAGAGTCAGATTCTATGTGGGAGAAGAACACGACCAAACCATCGAACAAGTTGACGAAAAGCTCCTGTCCTACCCATCACGCTTCATTGCAGAGCAGCTGACTTTTATGGATGCTGTGAGTAAACAGGAGTCTGGCGGCCAGTCATTCTGAATAAGATGTTTCAGTCAGCAGTCGGCATCTGAATCTCTCTGTATTGTTTAATGCTATTACTGCTCCACCAGTCATTATAACTGAATTCCCTTCAAAATGCAGTCTTCCAAGATGTTAAAATGTGTTGTTTGACGTGTGACTTCAGTATCTCGCTTGAAATACCTGCCAACTAAAACTTCAGCACTTGTCATTTGTTTTGAATGAACGCCATGTGAAATAAGTGACCCGAGAGAGCACTGAAAATCCTTTGTAACTTAGTGTTGAAACTTTACAAAATGAATAGTATTTCAGGGTAAAAGTTTAATTGTTTCATCATAACAGTCACTGTTTCTTCAAGAGTCCACTGATTTTGTTTGTAGTATCCAGGATGGCAATTTTGTTGTTTTCCCAGAATCTTCTGGAGTGGGATCAGCCACGGGGTATTCCAGTCTAGTCTCCAAGGTGGCTTGATGCCTACCTCTACAAAATGAGACTCTTGGTTGCTGAATCAAAATTTGAGTTATGTCAAAGTCTGGTCATAGGCTTAGGCTTGAAGTGAAAGTTTAGTGGTCTGTATGACAGCATTGGGTGTGACTCTAGAATGTAAGTAGTCCTCTAGGTCTCAAAAATCCTAAGCATATGTTCATGTTCAGAACAGGGGTGCAGCAATCTCATCTGGAAGTGACCAGTTTGTCAAAAGTAGGTTTTGGTTATGGGATAAGAGATAATGGGAACTGCAGATGCAGAAGAACCCGAGATAACAAAGTGCAGAGCTGGGTGAGCACAGTTGCTCCGAAGATGCTGCTTGGCCTGCTGTGTTCCTCCAGCTCCACACTTTGTTATCTCAGTTTGTTAAGGGGCAGCTGCTTTTCTGCACAGAGTTCCAAAGGTAACTGTCTGTTTTGACTGCAGTCTCTGTTGCATATGTGTATGTATACACCGACTGGCACTTAGAGTCTAATCATGTGACATATTGATGACAACAGCCATTTTTGGTGGGAAGCAACCTAGCTGGGTGTCTGTTGAGGAATGTAGCTGCTTTTCTTTTGTTGAACCATCGAGATCTGCAGTGAGGGTTGTGAGTCTTTGTCAAATCAGTGGTTTTACCTGGTGAATATTAAAGCGGTTTTTTTGATCCTCATTGCTAGTTTTTTTCTTTACCATGCAGAGCCAGGGGGCTGAAATGTTAAACAGCAGGAGTTTTATTATGTAGTTTACTGTCGAGGCAGCAGGGTTAGCCTAAGCTATTCCTTGCCGGAAATGATCGCTGACATCATTGTGACGTGATCAGACTGTTAAAAGTGAGAGCCCACCATGCTTGCATAAACATGCAACAGTTTCCCTCTCGATGGTTTCTGAGCACTCCTTTCTACTGCAGCCTGTCACAGCCAACTCTGGCTTTGAAAGTGACGAAACTGACAAATTTCTCCATTCTGAATGAGTTTACGGGGATCCGAAGGAGCTATTTGCCGGTTGTGTTAACTTTCACTGTCGGAGCATAATTGTTGATGGGAGTTGCTCATCTTGAAGAGGGAGACAGAAGGACACAATGTAATCTGAATGACCAGTTGACAAGCTTGGACGTTTGGCAATATTTGTGTTCAGCATGAAACCAACAGTGGTGAAGTGTTGACATTGAGGCCTGTTGAACCAACAGAGGGCCAGGCTGCCATTGTGTTCTGTCAACCTGCCTTGGTGCGAGAAGTAGACATGATGCAGGGCCGCTATACTGATGCCCAGCCTGTCTAGCCTGTGGGCCACCAGGGCTGAGCATCTGTAGCAGTGACTATTGCCAGCAGAGCCATGCATTGATGGTGTGCGTGGAGCCAACAGTCGGAGTTGGGTGGAGATAACCAGTGATTTTAAATCTAACCTACAAATAGGAAGCAGATGACTGAAAATTCGAGGGTTTTGATCTGTCTGAATAGCCAATGTGCCCTTGTGCATCAATGTGAGTATTTTCTAGCCAGTCGTTGACAATATAGCATGCAGTTTTAATGTACAATTGCAAACTAGCAGGACGAATGTACCCATGGATGGACAAATCTTGTTTGTCGTTCATTGCTTAAAACATGGCACGACTGACACCTTTAACCTTTGTTTCCTTTTTATTTTTGATCAGGATCTTTTTCGGAAACTTGTGCCCAGCCAATGTTTAGGGTCCATCTGGTCTCAACGAGGGAAGGAAGAAAAACAGCATCTGGTATCAACCGTCCAGGCCACCATGACACAGTTCAATAATGTTACAAAATGTGTCACCAGCACCATATTAAGACGCCAACAGTTGAAACCATGGCAGACGGCTAAAATCATTGAGAAATGGATTGATGTTGCCCAGGTACACTATTCTTTATTGGTTTTTAGCCTTTGTGACATGTTAAAGTCCACAGTGCATGAAACAACCATGGTGGAAGAGAGCAAGCCATTAACACTATGTGTTGATATGTCCAAGGTTTGAAAGCCTCTTGAATTGGTGAGCAGAATACTTTTCTGAATAAGAGTTGAATGCTTCATGGAAAATCCTAGCATTCATAATTTCTGTAGTGCTGGCTGCTAATAGCTCTTGCCTCAGTTTACAGTTGCATTGAAATATTAATGTATTTTTTTCTAATCAAAAATATTTATGTGGATAAAAAAGGCAAACTGATTTCAGATTTTTACTGGCCCTTCAAAAACGAAGTTAGTTATTGGGCATTACATAGTGTTATTTGCCTCCCTTCCAAGCCGTAATCAGTTTATGAAACAGTGTACATTTTATTCCCAATGTTCTGCATTCTGTATGCCTACATGACGGCACTTCAGTAACTTGCCTGGTTGTCTGTTTCCTATGTGTTTGCCAAAGGAATTTGTCTCAGCATGTTAGTCAGCAATCGGGAAAAGAGTGAGGAAGGGCTGTCAGATCTGATACCAGGTTTGTACTTGTCGCCAACATGTGGCATGCCCACTCGTACATTTGGAAAGGATCAGGATAGGAACCGAGTAATTAACTAATTAAGTAAAGGAAGTAATTGATTCTTACTGATTTTATAATCCAAAATTGCACTGGATTTTGCAACAAAATTGTACTTTCAATGTATTTTCCCGTATACACGTGACAACAAAATATTCATTCATTCGTAAGGTTTGGAATGAAAGTTCACAATAATTCTGTTGCCAGCTAATTTAGAGAAGTCTGGTTTGGGTCTTGGCAACACTGCCTGCATCAGTTTTGACTCGTTAAGAGTCTTGAGGCATTAATGGGACCTTGATGGGGATTTGAAAGTCTGTCTCCAGTTTCACAACATGGAGCAGTTCAACCGAATGTAGGCTGACTCCCAGTAGTAGACATGGATGAAGGAGTTGCTGACATATACACTGGTGTTATCAAAGGCTATTCTGAAGAGGAATCACCACCTTACTTTGATCACTTGGCTGACTTTTCTAGTTCTGATTTTGAGTTTTTACAATAGTTGACAAGGAGTGGCTTCCATGTTGAAGTGCCCTCCATTACTTCCATTTTACTGCAGCAGCTTTATTTCCCTGAAGCCGGAAGACTATGGGCTGGAGAACCTACCTGCTGGCCTTAATCAGATAAGGCTCTTATGATTATGCCAATTGACGCACCTCTAAAGAAATCCCAAATGGTGTGATCACCCTGCCCCTCCCTGGCCTTCCTCCCCAAGCAGAATTGGCTTTGAGACCTGATAACAAACACTCGCAGGCTTCCTCCTCATCTCCACCACACCCCAAAGTACACATTTGGGAGGTTTGATTTGATCCAGTTTTCTCCCTACCTCCAACAGGTTGGGGGGGTGGTGGAAACAGATGAAGGACATTCAGCTGCTAATCTAGGTAAGATTAGTTAACTCAGTATCAATAACGTAGTGATTCATAAAAGTAGACCCAATTTCCTGATTTGTCTGTTTTCCCTCGAATGAGTATCTCACGTGACTGGTCCTGCCCTCCTATTCTGTCAGATAATACAACCTATCATTCATTTATGAGCTAAATGTGATGGATATAACAAAGATGATTACCCCGCCTCCACCCCCTACCTTCGCGACTTCTACCACTCAGATGTCCATGTCTCAATCCTACTCATTTTAAGCTCTCCTTTGGTGTCAGTAATCATATCTAACCAGTCACAGGCTGGCAGCAAGGGAACTGAAGAGGTTGTCTCAGAGGGATACAAAACGAATATCAAGGTTTGAGTTGCCAAGAATCATGGAATTCTTTCCCTCAAAAAGTTTGTTTGTTAATGCTGTTATTTTCTCAGCTAACATTTTTCTGATAGAACCTTTTTAAAAAGTCTGAGGTGTTGGGTAATGGGGAGTCACTGCTTTTTCCACAGAACTCACGGCTTTTTTTCTCTGACAGGAATGTAGGATTTTGCAGAATTTCTCGTCAGTGCATGCTATTACCACTGCATTGCAATCAAATAGTGTGTTCAATTTGAAGAAGACTTGGGCAGCCGTGTCAAAGTAAGTCATTGTTCAGAAAGAGCCATGTAATTTTTATTTAATAAGTATGAGGTAGGAAATTGCAGGTTTGACCTCCAGGTTTACTTGCACAAGTGATCTTCACACGCTCGGTGCATTAACAGGATTACCAGAGGCACTACAGTGCAATCCTAACAATTGGTTAATTGGCAGAATCTTTCATCCTTTCACAAAGGAGCGAAGAGTTAATTTGTTTAATTGGAAAAAGAAAACTGTTTGGCAACTTGAAATATTTAACTATCGTGTTCCAAAACTGATCTGCTGTTGGATGTAACGTAACACAGTTTCCTGTGGATATGCTGTGATGGGGTGATATAAGCCGGAGGTTTGTGTGGGATGCTAAAATACAAAGACAACAATTATTTTAATCTCCCAAGAAAGCACTCTATAACACTTTGAAGTGCACACCTGTAGTTTATGTTCGTGTGCCTCAGACCATTTGATCATGGTTGTGTTTTTGTAGGCAGCTTGGGAATGAAATCTCTCTTGCTGCAATGAGATTCACCAAAACGACTGCACTCAAGAGCTTTTGCAGCACAATGGCAGTATCCCCATCCCTGGGTTTCAACAATCAGGGTTCAAGTTCTACCTGCCCCAGAGATTGCCAAAACATTTCTGAACAATTGGGTTAAAATAACTATACTTATTGTAAAAATGCTTCACTGCCGTTCACTCTCTGTATTACTTGCTTATTTGTCAGATTCCGTATCAGCTGTTTGTTATCTTGACTCTATTCTGTCAAGAGTAATTTGTCTCATTCTCTTGACTAGGAGCAGTAAGACAACATTTGAAGACCTTTCAAACAATGAAGAAGATAACTTTGTAGCGAGTAGAGAGCTGCTAATGGAGGTAAGGTGTTGCACTTGGCCCAGTGTGACTATATTCAGGGCATGATCAATAGTTTCTAGTAAAATATCTGCAATGAACTCAGTTGGTGACTGAATGCATACAGATTCTGTCAATCAATACTGCAACAGGAGTATATGTATTGCAGTCCAGGTGGTCTGGCTTGGCTCAAGTCTTCCAAGATTGTTTTGTCATGATTCTTATAATTGCTGATGATATTGCAGTTAACATTTTAATCGACATCTAATTTGGTTATACTGCAGTGATGCAGCCTTCATAGATTATCTTTCTCAGCGTTCATTATCTTGGAAATTTGAACTGAAGCAATGTCTATGATGCAGTAATGCAGCCTTCATAGATTATCTTTCTCAGTGTTCATTATCTTGGAAATTTGAACTGAAGCAATGTATATGATGCAGTGATGCAGCCTTCATAGATTACCTTTCTCAGTGTTCATGATCTTGGAAATTTGAACTGAAGCAATGTCTATGATGCAGTGATGCAGCCTTCATAGATTATCTTTCTCAGTGTTCATTATCTTGGAAATTTGAACTGAAGCAATGTCTAAAGTGCGATATGTGCCAATTTCTTTTTCTTTTGCTTTGTACACCTCAAGGGCCTTGTAATTAATAAAAGCCAAGGCAAAACATTAAGAGATTTAACTGGTTCTCATAAGTGTTTTTACTCAATTACCATGTCTTCCTTTTCTTGTTCTCTGCAGTCAGAACTATTTGCTGCGTAGGAATGGAGAGATATTCATATCTCTTTGTTCAGTATTTCAGACATCAACTATCTAGTTTCAACTAGCTTGGACGAAAACTGACAAGTTTCTAGCCATTCCTCCTCACTCCTTTTATCATGCTCTTTGTCCACTCATTTTGCTCCTGAATTTGACAAAATAACAGAATAATTGGTCAGATATAAATATTTTGGTGCCACTTTACCAAACTAGTTGTCCAGCTCAGAAAATAGTCAACGTTTTCTTATTCTCTAAATCATTCTTAGTTGGAATTGAAACACTTTCAAGCTGGTATTTGAAGAGGGAGAAATGCAGTAATCATGCTAGCATGTTGTCAGTTTGACAGACACTCCATTTTTCAAACTGCTCAATGTTCTAGTTGCAGTGAACTATCTTTTTACATTGCTTTCCAGATGTTTGCCCCAGAATTTCTACTGCCCTGCTGTCACACTTTGTTTATTGTGTGTTGTGATTGGTGCACTGTACAGAATTTCAACATATTTTTCTGATCTAGATTGAATCTAAAAGTAGGTTTGCTTTTATAATCAAAAATGTGTGCTCTGCATGATGATTGTTTTTGTGGTGCAAAATTCTGTAAGTATACAGGGGAAAATGTGAGTTCATGATTGGACAGTTGTATAACTTCCATAAAGCTTTCTCCCAGATTATGCAGTGAATTACAGTGCATGGTTTGCTAATCTTTCAGCATCTTACACAAATGTGCTTTGGCAGTGGTGCAGGGCACCGCAATAGTTCTTGCTGTGAGTACATTAATGTTCAAGACACAAAAGCTCCAAGTGTGAACAGCAGGTTCACAGATGACACAAGAATTGGAACGGTAGTAAGTAGCAAAATGCCTTAGTTTTGAGGCACACATTGTTCCAGCTGTGGCTCAACTAATGTTATTTACAGTTCCATCATTACCCCATTGCTGTTATATTCAGGCAAGTATCCAATATTTTACCAACTTATCCACAGGTCCTCCTGCCTTCAAGAATATGTTCATGCACACACCAAAGTCCTTTTGATCCTCTGTCATCCAGACCCAAAACATCAACTTTCCTGCTCCTCTGAAGCTGCCTGGCCTGCTGTGTTCATCCAGCTCCACACCTTATTATCTCATTGAACATATATTCTCCTGACCTATTAGACCCCCAAAATGCTTCACCTCACACTTTTCTGGATTGAATTCTATTTGCCTCTGTTCAGGCCTTCTAACCAGCCCATATGCGTAACCCGAGAGACTAAGGCTTTTTGCTGTTCACAACCGTCCAATTCTTGTGTCATCTGTGAATCGGCTGTTCATACTTGGAGCTTTCGTGTCTTCAACATTAATGTACGCACAGTAAGAACTATTACTGTACCCTGTGGTATGCTGCTGGATGAAAGCATCAAGTTGCTGAAAAGCCCTTCAAAAATCACATTTACTTCCTGCCGCAAACCCAATTTTGGCTCCAATTTGCCAATTCGATGTATCTCCTAGGCTCTTAGGTTCTGAACCAACCCACCATCTGAGACCATTAAATTATTTCTTCGGGTAAGAGAGGTGTCTAATGAAAAGACCTTGAGAAGAATTGTATTCTTGAGTTTAGAAAAAAATGACGTTTAAACTTGTTGAGACAAAGTTTTGGAGATCTGGTGAGGTAAATTGTTTTTATCTTCAAGCGAAATTGCACGTTACATAGAAAATTTCCAATCTCCAAATGATGAGGTTACACAAATATTGAGTTTGGTTTCCAGTTCACAGATGAGGGATCAAACGTTGAACTTGCCTGGCCTTTATAGATCTAACGTTGCATTCCACTGTATAACTGTCTAAAATTTTGAGTCCTAAATTTTGATTCTAAATAGATTTAGTTGTATGATCAAGGGAATAAATAAGACATGGAGTAGTAATTTTGAGAAATAGGACAATGAGTTCACAATGGATTAAACAAATTCACCTCTCTTTTTCTAGGATATCGTTCAGGGAATTGTGCCGTACCTGGGAACTTTCTTCACAGAATTTTCAGCACTGGATTCGGCTTTCCCGAATTACCATTCAGTAAGTCTCTCTTACAAGATTTGGATTCCTTATTTGCTGATGAGCGCTATTATTATGGTTTCATTGCAAGCTGCTTGTAGATGAGAATCAAAGCAATAAAAAAAATGAATGAGTTTGATTAATAATCCCAATCAGAATAATTTGATGCTTTGTGCTGTGAATCAAACAATTTGTAAACAAAGGAACATGCAAATCACTTTGCAGTTAATTGAATATGGGTTTAGTTTTTCAAAAGGTTGGATAAATTGCACATCATTTTTATTCTGTACAGGTAAATTGGTTACCTGGATGTCACTGCGTATTGAGCAGTTGAACAGCTGAGAATGTCTTCAGCTTGGTACTGACCTACTTGACTGGAGCAAAGGGCTCTATGTAGTGTCCAAGATATGACCTGGTGGTATGACAGATCATTTGTGATTGGCCTTTGACGATATACTAAAATGGAACCAAGTTTACAGAGCTTGTATTTCACTTCTGATCTTTTAAATTTCATGATCTTGTTGTACTGTTTGACCTTTGTACATTTGAATTAATTTTCTTTGTCCTTGTCTATCTCTTACAGAATGGCTTGATCAACTTTGACAAGAGACAAAAAGTTAGTACTGAAAATTGCACTGTACAAAATGTTTGGAATTGTATGAAAGGGGAAAAGCATGCTTTTCAATCTTGTGCTGCTTTATTTGCTTGATGGGGGTGTAGGGGGAGTCCCCAACAGCATCCTAAATGTATATGGTCACTAATAAATCCAATAAAGAATTAAGGAGATGCTTTGTTACTCAGAGCAGCCAGAATGCAGAAGCTGCTGCTACCAGGACTCGTTGAGAGGATGAGCACAGATGTATTTGAGAGAAAGTTAGATGTCAGAAAGGACACAGCGGCATATTTAGAGTTTGAAGCAAGGTGGGAGAGGTGTATAGATCAGCATGGAGCAGTTCAGTCAAATAGCCTGCTTTTGCGCTGCTAATGTGCTACAATTTACCTTTGAACAGTCACAGCCACGCACAGGATATGCTAGGCGTTATGTGAGTGAAGATGTTGTTCAATTAATCTCAGTGTCATGGAAGCTATTTCATTATTGAAGACACTGGATAAACAATCTCTCCATATTAGTATTTTCCTTTAGATGAGAGACATCATTTCGTCATGGGATGTCAGAAATTGAGGGAGTGCACCTGTTTGGATTCTCACTGACTGGGCAGTATGTTTTACTCCATATTTCTGAATTTGGTAATACCAAATTCTCAAACATCCCTGTTGTCATGGCTACTGTTGAGGGTATCATCAAATCCCTATAGTGTGGAAACAGGCCATGCAGCCCAACAAGTTCATAGGGCCACTCTGAAGAGGGTCCCACCCAGACCCATTCCCCATGTCTAACTCACTGAAGCTAAATATCCCTGGGCACTACGGGCAATTTAGCGTGGGCAATCCACCTAACATGCACATCTTTGGACCTTGGGAGGAAACCAGAGTACCCAGAGATAACCCACTCAGATTGTATTTTCATCTTGTACTGCAACATTCAGCAGGCAACCTGAGAATATGAATTTGAGAGGAATTTGACCTTATGGCAAACAATGAATTCTTGCTTACAGAGCTGTAACTTGAGGTCCCTATGAATAGAATAGGTTCCGATCAGAAGCAGCTGATGCTGAATTTGCCAAACTGGGCCATGTGATGTAAAATCAGCTGGGTGGCAAAATAGGCATCCAACGCGATGTGACTCCAATTCACCAGCTCGGAATGTAATCTGTCAAATGGCCCGCCATTTGTCGTGGCTGATGTGGATGTAGTGAAGTGTTTCTTTTCACTGACCTGTTGAAAACTGGCTGGCACTTTACAACTTGACAGTAACATGTTGTCAGAGTTTGACTGAGAAAGGTCTGCCCCTTTTTACATGTCAAATTGTGACAAGATTCAACCAAGAAGCCACTGTGGTTGAAAGAAAATAGTCCAGTAACTTCGAGCTGCTCATGGTCCATTCAATTTCATGGTGGTGCAACCTTGAAAAATTAACTCAACATTTTCACCGTCTGTCTTGGTATCAGTTACTATAGATCAGCCACTTATTTTGTACTTGGCAGACTTCCTTTTGCTTGGATGAATGATCTTTCATAACATTTCTTGTCTTCACCCTAAATCAGCTTATGGTTCTTAAGTGAATCATTTTTTAAAATAATCCATCTTTGAAGCACTGTTTTGGGAATTAGTGTCCTGAAACCATCCTGGATAATCTGTACAGAAATTTATCCTTGAAAAGTCACATTTGTGTCATTTATTTCCAAAGCAGAAATATTTTTGTGACATGATGTACTGTGCACTTTGAATAAAGTTATCGATGCTGTTCAAAATACCACAGACTAGGATTTAGCAGGAGCAATTATAGCAGTTTAAACTTGCCTTAACAGCTCATTATTTATTTGTGTTCTTTCAGGAATATGAAATAATTTTGGGTATCAAATCCCTGCAGTTTGCTTGCTCATCTTACACCCTTCGTCCAAACGAGAATTTTCTAGACTTGTTCTTTATGCAACAATACTTAAGTGAGGATAGCGAGTACGTAACTGGTATTGTAGGAGTGTGCAGGTAAAACAGTTAAGGGTTGTGTGTGAAATCTTCTCTCGTTATAATTGCTGTTTAATGCTAGTGAGCTGCCAGATTGTTTACTGTCTTCCTTTTCCTTGGTTTCAAAGTTTTGACAATGAATTCTGACCGATGAGGATAAAGCCAGTTGCTCAATGAATCAATTCTGTTGTGTTGCATCAAAATGCGTTTCATTGGTATATAATAGTGCAGAGTATACTATCACTAAGCCAATGATTGCAGGAAAATGCAAAAAACTTGATGAGTGACCAATTTTAGCAACATGTCCAAGAGCTCCTATTGTGGGTGCACCTACAAATCCAGATGTAAATTGTACCAGTTTTGAGAAATGTTTCTTTTCCTTCCAATTTCTTTTCAAACACATAATCCTATTACTAACATAAAATTAACAATAACCCTACACAATTGGTCAGCATTTTAAAGTATCTTTCAATGGTTGCCTAAAAACATCATTCCCTCATCTCGAAATAGCCACAGTATATTTTTAATAATGCAACCAAAAATAATCTCCAACTGATAAACAAAACACTTTGCCATTCCTGGACCAGAGTTGATTAAGGAACCAGATTATAGATCACTGAAACTATTTTTTAGTTTTGACAGAGCAGGCTTTGTAATAATTACATTGTTTGAAAACAGTTTGCTTCTTCATAAATTGATGGGCAGAAGTTCTTATTTAAAATGTACCTGATGTAGCAATTTACATTCCTGCTTTGAAAATCAAAGCTCACTATTAAGCCCATCCTCAGGCTATGGATGACCATGTGCAGCAAGCACCTGGCATTATCGTCAGTTCCATCAGTGGCACAGTCAGTATTGGGCCAACTTCAAACATGGTATTTATTTATAACAGTAATTACAAAATGTTACCGAAATTCACTTTGCATGGATCATAAGTTATATTTAAAGTTCTTTTGGACCTCTCGGATAGTTTGGTTGATTTTCGGACGGTTTGTCTGAAAATATCAGCAACAGAAAGTCTGGTCAAGAGATATACTCCTCATTTTACTACCTCCGAGATGTGGCATGTGGTGTTTTAGTCACCTGAAGTGACTGATTCATGACTACCTTTCATTGCTTGACATTGTCTGTACATTCACATGACAGTGTGGATGAGGCCCAGAGAAACTCCTGTATAACTTTACAACCTATTGTATCACCTTCGGCACTGGAAGTTTGATTCTCATGTTTTCCAGTTAACTTTTTTCAAGCCCAGTCCTTGTTAATTTTTTCTGTACCTGCTGTAGAAGTTCGAGCATTTTGTTCAATTCCACGTGTTCTGCAAAAAGACTGAGGGGGTTATCGTCTTGGTAAAAAATTAAGCAAAGGAACCGCAGATGCTGGGAATCAAAAACACAAAGAGAAATTGCTGAAAACATTCAGCAGGTCTGGCAGCATCTGTGGAAAGAAAGCAGAGTTATCCTTCGGGTCTGGTGACATTTCTTCAGAACTCTTATTGTCTTGATCTGCTGTTCATAAAGCAGAAAAGATCGATGTGCCTACAGTGAGAACTTTTGTCGCTCATTACTCAAAGTAATGTTCAGTGTTCTCCTGCCTGAAAACACGTGCCTTTTGCAAACAAAATTATCATTCTGCAATTTCAAATCTATGTAAATGATTGATTTTGCCATAAATAATAAGAATATTGAACAAAAGCATCTGATTCTTTTTAAATGAATCTTGTCTGAAAATGTTTATTTGCCACCCTGCAGCTCCTCTGAACTCGAGAAACCGCCAAAGCCCAAAAAGAGTGTGTTTAAACGCCTCAGCTGGTAAGTATCCCATGTTAAGCACCGCAAATATCTCATTATTTCCTTTATTATTGGGATGAATGGACAGAAAGGTAATTACATCTGTTCCTTGACAAATAGAGACATTTGATGTGTGGTCATTATTGCTTCATTGGAGTGAGATTTTTAGTAACTGTTTGAGTAATTTGAGATGATGCAAGGAGTGGTGCTGTTATTCTCACCTTGTGCATGTGTCTCGTGTAGACTGATTGATAGAGATTCTTTGCTATGACCATGAGTGTAGAATGTGGACCTGTGATGAGCTTGGTATTGCCTAGCGATTCTCATTTGTCCAGAGAAGTTTCTGCACCATGGCTAAATTTCACCGGAATAAATTTGTTTATGAGAGACAAGTAAGCAAAAAAAGTGTTACAGTGAATTAAATTTGCATATTTGTGGGCCTGTATAATGAAAACTAGCAATGTTTAACAATTTTGAGTGAAAAATCAGATTTGTGTTCTACTTTGTGGGTCAGCAGGCAGCAGAAATATCTTCTGTTGAAAAATTATCAGACATGCTTCTCACATTTGAAGCTCCACCTCAAAATTACTGTCTCAATGGAGTCAAGTTCGGTCAAGGAGAAGCACACGAGATCTAGGCGTTCTTGTACATCAGTCAATGAAAGCAAGCGTGCAGGTACAGCAGGTAGTGAAGAAAGCTAATAGCATGCTGGCCTTCATAACAAGAGGAATTGAGTATAGGAGCAAAGAGGTCCTTCTGCAGCTGTACAGGGTCCTGGTGAGACTGCATCTGGAGTATTGTGTGCAGTTTTGGTCTCCCAATTTGAGGAAGGACATCCTTGCTATTGAGGGAGTGCAGCGTAGGTTCTCAAGGTCAATTCCCAGAATGGCGGGACTATCATATGTTGAAAGATTGGAGCGACTGGACTTGGAGACTTGAGTTTAGAAGGATGAGAGGGGATCTGATTGAGACGTATAAGATTATTAAGGGATTGGACACTGTGGAGGCAGGAAGCATGTTTCCGCTGATGGGTGAGTCCAGGACCAGACGACACAGTTTAAAAATGAGGGGAAGGCCATTTAGAACAGAGTTGAGGAAAAATGTCTTCACCCAGAGAGTGGTGGATATATGGAATGCTCTTCCCCAGAAGGCAGTGGAGGCCAACTCTCTGGATGCTTTCAAGAAAGAGATAAACAGAGCTCTTAAAGATAGTGGAATCAAGGGTTATGGGGATAAGGCAGGAACAGGATACTGATTGTGGATGATCAGCCATGATCATAATGAATGGTGGTGCTGGCTCGAAGGGCCGAATGGCCTACTCCAGCACCTATTGTCTATTGTCTATAAAACTCAAATCTCTTTCCATGTAGGTGACATGAAAGTATGTGTTTGTGTTGTTGTGCATACATGTGTAAAGACTCCAAAGTTATTGTTTTTGATAATTTTCCTGAGTTGGGGATATTATTTTATATTTCTGTTCAATAGGTAAGGACTGACCGGAACTCAGCAAAGTCAGATTTTCCACCACCTACCCGTGTAGAGTTTCAGAGAAGCAAAACCATGCCTTGTTGCTGTGTTGTGCCTTGCAGTGATCTGGACTGTGACATGTGACTATTGTTATATAGAAACCAAGAAAGAGAAGGGAAACACTTATTCACTTCCTAGGATATCTTCTCTTTACATGAGTGTGGATGTTACATGGATGTGATTTAGGCTTCCGTGGCTTAATTGTGATTCTCGAAGTGCAGGCAATCAACGTTGCAGCATTAGTGTGCAATCTCACATTTCAGCAGCCATCTGCTCTTGCTCCCTGCACTATTTAATGCCTAATATACCAACAATCGGGATTTTCAGTGTAGGAATTTTTTTGTCATTGCATCTGCTGTACTTCTTTTGGGAGTTTTGGAAAATTTTCGATGTTAATTATGCAATATAAATGCAAATTGCTGAATAGAAATCCTAACGTTTGCAGTACCAATATACTGAAGGCCAAATTCAGAGTTCACTGTCCTACCTTACAAAGTGTTGTATACAGTTTTCTATCAATTATCAATGGTGTTACTTTGTTTTACGTTTTATTTTTAATAAACTGCAGCTTTCAGGATGAAATTACATACACATTAGCATGTGGCCAGGTTGGGGGAAATTTTCCACCCTGTGGGTATTCAAATCCACATTTTGCCTTTCATGAGATTGAAGTTGATAGCAGGTTGAACAAACACTGCAAAAAGCCCAGATTCTTGTGCCATTGGAATATGCAAACATTGTAACCTATTCATATACTCCCTAACTATTAGACAATGTAACGGTGTTCAATACTAGTAATGCGAGCTCTTGGTATGAGTGTGCCACTATTAATTTCTCACAGGTCAAATGTGGCGCGCATCAAACTCCTGGTACTCTCATCATCAATATACCTTCATTCTAGTTTAATTTTTTTAAACAGTTTCTCTAGAATGCAATGACATTTTCATGTTTGTTGTGTCCCCTTTCCCTTGTGCAGCCTGTTTTCAAAGAGAGGTGTTAAAATACACAACACTCAAACTAAAAGCTCTGAGCAGCGAGCATCCCTTCAGAATGAGGATTCAGACGACAGCATTACCGCAGCCAGCATTTTATCAGATTCCAGCCACTTGGAAATGGAAGAGCCGAGCACTTCGCAAAAAGCGCCGGAAAAGGTGAGACAGTGAGGCACTCATCACGTAAAATATGTTGTTCTTGGAGACTCTGGTTTGTCTAATAATGTCCAGACAGTTTTTTTCTTCTTTCTTTCCTTCCTTTCTTCTGCCTTCCTGCCGTCTTATTATCCTGACTACACTTTGGCAGTCAAGAGGATACAAGGGTACTCAGTGATACCGTCCCAGCCACTGGAGCTGGATGGCTGCCTAGCCAATCTCCTTCGCCTTTCTTTTAAGAGCTATTAGCCGAATAGCCATTTTGATGTTTCAGCCAGACTGAAATCCTTAAAGTGAATGCCGTTCCACCAAGCATCTTCATACCTGGCTGCTGCCAGCAATTTTCCGTCCCAAGTCCCACTTGCCAAAGTTGGGTTACTTGCTTTCAGAACGAAGGCAAGACAGCTGTGCAATTCCCAGCCAAATTCAACCTTTGTGCTGGTTACTGAAGCATTTGATTCCAGAAAAGGTGTTATTCGCTCACGAAGTGAGAGCTGATTTTATTTGTTTTTTTTGAGTTGTGCTGTTGGCTTTGTTTTGCTTAGATATTTTATATGATTTTATACTAATAGCCAAAATATTTCATCTTTAATTTTTCACAGCATGTTTAATTTCTACACAGTAAATTTTAGTGCATGGGGTACATCTGTCGCAGCTTGAAGCGCACTGCCCACAAAAACAGTATTTAGAGTATGTTGGATAGGTCTTGATCCAGCAATTGCAACAAAGTAATGCAGCTCTCTGCATGGAGTCCTCGTGACTGCACGTTTTCTTTTTCTTCAATATTTGGGCTTTGAGCTGTTGATTAGTGCGTTCTGTGCTGAAGACCATTGTATCTTGGGAGATTATCAAAGTTGTGTTATGGTTATTGTTTACAGAATATGTCTAGGACTTGTCCCAGGGATATTTTCATAATGTATTCCCCTAAGAATTGGGCTAAGTATTATTAGGTCACATTTAGGTGTTTTGGAGTGGTATTTCTTTGTTTCAAAATACCCTCTTCCTTTTTATGGATTCTCCTGTTTAGTGTTGTGACTCCCTGTATGTTAATCATAAACTGAGAGCTGCAGTGACTTGGATGATTTCATTCTGGTTTCTTTAGTTCTCTGCTGTATGTGGTTTGCTGCTGCTGTCTGTCTTTCTTTCTGCCAGTGGTGCTGTGCCGCACACATTCTGACCTGCACAATGCACTGGTTGGCCCATTCGCAGTCACCTGCAATTCATAAATGTGTTTTAACTTCAAACAGTATAGTTGTATTCAAGATTTCTGTGCGTAGCAGGGTGAAGTGGGCAAATAAATATTTATGTAAGCATGTTCACATACTGAGTGCAAACTGAAACCCCAAAGGTTTATCTGACAAACTTAGAATTGAAGCACCAGTTTACATGGTCAAGTGAAATGACCACAATGTTATTATGCTGAAGGAAACTAATTAGTAATTTATGGGCATGCTAAGTACTGAATTGTTGATGTTGACTGAACAGCTAGTAAACACAAGCGGGAGTATAATTCCTCAGAAGTGATCTTTACTGGTAGAGGAAAGAACTGCAAGTTAAATATTTCACAAGACAGCAACGACCAAGAATTCATGTACAACATAATGTTCTTGCAATTAAGCTGTCCTGAGCAGAATGCCTTCACCTTTATGGGCAGCAGGACAGCATATTTTGTGTAATAATAAATATAACTGGAAAGGGGGAAGTATCTAATATGCAACAATTGACAAACGTTTTCTTAAACAAAATAATTATTCCACAGCCATTAAGATCCGTGGATACTGCCTCCTCTGGAGGTTTATCCAACAGTGGTGCATCAGCAAAATCAAATTATGACAAAGCCAAGTCTCGTAGGCGTGCAGGTTTGGGCAGCTGCTGGTGTGCAACACGTCGGAGGGACAACCGCCAGAATGAGAAAAGCTGCCTCATCCGAGTCAGATTAGAGGAGGACAGAGCACAAGAATTCAAAACTATTTTGGTAAGTCCCTGGACTGGTTGCTCTCGTCATGCTCGGTCCAAATAATTGCCATTGCTCCCTGCCAGTATCGCAAGAGGAATTTTTATCCCAATTATTTGTTGCGATGCAGTCATATTCAGTGTGTATTTTCCATATTGCTGAAGCCTTTTTTGCTCTATGAGAGTGCTTTGACCATCATTTTGATCCTGTTTTGTAATGCAGTAGCAATGTTTAGGTTTTAGGCCTGAACACATTTTCCTTGCATTTCTCCTTTAAGTGTACATGGCAAGGTGCAGCGCTCTGTTGCCCCATTTTGGGGACTGGCTGATAACTATTGAAGAGGAAATATCACAAATTAACACGCACCATTAACTGTACAATAAATCAGCAAGGAGGTACCAGATCTTCAGTTAGCTGACCACAGGCACTTTGGTCCATCTGTAAGCCAATCGAGTAATACTAACAGAGATATTGAATATTTCTTTCCTGGCTTTGGCTCATGTGAAATTTAAAAGGCTGGTGCATGGAAGAAAGCACATCAAAAATGGGTTGGAGAAGAACATAGAACATTACAGCACAGTACAGGCACTTCGGCCTTCGATGTTGTGCCGACCTGTCATACCAATCTGAAGCCAATCTAACCTACACTATTCCATGTACGTCCATATGCTTGTCCAATGACGACTTAAATGTACCTAAAGTTGGTGAATCTACTACCGTTGCAGGCAAAGCGTTCCAATAGCAAGAGTGCAATCCAAAACAGAATAATTGCCTATTGGCTAGTTCAGGGAAGTCGAAGGAATATTGGCCAAATTAGAAGGCACATAGGTTGTTTTGTTTGATCATGCATTTTCCTTGACAGGATCAGTCGTACTCTGATTGTGCCTCCACAGAGGTCAGTGTGATGTGTGGAAATTGCTTCTAGTGTTTAAATATTGTTAACAAACAGCGCCTCTTTACTCTGGTGAAGAGAACATTTGTTAGCTTGTCAGTGAGTTGGAGATGGGGCAGAACCAGCCTAAGATCTGAGGCAGAATTTGGATAAGCAAATGGCAAACAGCTTGTTTAGATTGAACATCTATGAAACACAGAAAACAAAATTCTCAACCAAAATGACGAAAATGTCTCCTGATGAATGTGCAACAAATTGTTGCCAACTAATACAGTCATGAGAGGCCAACTAGAAAATCGTGGAATGTTATCACAAAGCAAAACAAAAACTTGAGTTATTGTGTCTGTGTTAAATCTCAGTGAGAAGTAGCCTAATTCGCCACCCATCTCCCCCACCACAACCACCATTGCCCTTTTTAGCCCTGCCCTGCAAATTTTGCTCCATGCAATTATTCAGTTGTCTTTAGAAAGTTATTTAATCTGCTTTAACCACCTATTCGTACATTGCGGTTTGGAAAAAGCAGGATTCTTTTTTGTTTTTGCTTTTTCTCCCCACCAATGACCTTAGATTTTGACCTTGGTACATAGTGTCAGAAGGACCAGTAAACAGTTTCCCTCATTTACTTTAGTTAGCCTGAGCAAATGACTGTTCTTCATGATTCTATGTTCTAATCCTTACCCAATTTTGAGTCTATACCGCCACTGCCCATTTCATTCCACAGGCTTCAATTTTGCTTGCACACTTGTGTGGCACTTCTTCGAACATAATTTAGAAAATCCAATTTATCACCAATGAATCACTAAAATTAGTGATTAATCATTTAAAGTCTGAGCATACAGAGTGGAAAAGGTATTGGTTATTCAAAAAAGATCACTTTTGGGGATGTTAGTTAATGTAAAATAACAAGGTGTCGAGCTGGATGAACAGAGCAGGCCAAGCAGCATCAGAGGAGCAGGAAGGCTGACGTTTCGGGCCTAGACCCTTCCTTAGAAAGATAATGTAGTTCATCTAATCTCTAGTTGTGTAATATTTGACTCTACCACTTATAGAATTGTCGAGACGTACCGAACAAAATATCCCCCCAAACCTTTCCTATTTATGTACTTATTCAAATGTCTTTTAAACATTGTAATTGTGTCTACATCTGCCACTTGCTCAGGAATTTAATTCCACTACATTTTTTGGATTTTTCAGATTTGCTATCCATTAATATATTTAATATGATCTTTGCTTTTGACTGGGTGGCAAAAGTAGTTTTTTTAGCCATGAACTATAGCAAAATTAAAGTAGAATTAAGTGTGAGTTTACTCAACCAGAAAACATTGCAGTTCTCCAGAAGAAACAGAAAATTTACTGGTGCATTTCATCTTCCAGGTCATTGCTCAAACTTGAGCTGAGAAAAGCATTCTCCAAATATAACAGAGAATTAAACAAAAGCAGACAATTGCCCAAAAAACTGGTCTTCTCAATATCCTGCCTATCAAATATTATTCCTGTACAGTCACATTATGATTAAATATTTGCACTGTCTTCAAATCACAAATTGCTAACTGTTTCAAACTGTTAAAGCAATTTTATGAATAATTTATATGAATAAGCATAACATTAGGAAATGTCAGACTTCACAAACAACATTGAGCCATTTGCTGTAATGACAATAAATGTTAAAAGCAGGCAAATTGTATGGGGGTAACAAAGTGGGAAGCTGGATGAACACAGCAGGCCAAGCAGCAGAGCATCTCAGGAGCACACAGTCTGGCCTTTCAGGCCTAGACCCTTTTCTGATGAAGGGTCTAGGCCTGAAACATCAGCTTTTGTGCTCCAAAGATGCTTCTTGACCTGCTGTGTTCATCCAGCTCCACACTTTGTTATCTTGGATTCTCCAGCATCTGCAGTTCCCATTATCTCTGATACAATTTTAACCTCATTGTGAAGCCTCTTCCAGGGATACCTAACCTGAAGAAGTTACCCTCCTCTCTCCGGAAAAACCTCAGTGGATCTTTCTCCCACTGCAACTCTCTTGTAATCTCTTCAGCCTTGAAACAAAGCTTTTCTGTTGAAGGATCTGTGCCCGAAACATCAGCTTTTGTGCTCCTGAGATGCTGCTTGGCCTGCTGTGTTCATCCAGCTCCACATTTTGTTATCTTGGACTCTCCAGCATCTGCAGTTCCCATTATGTCAAATGGTATGGGGGTTTTGGGTGGGAGGGGATGGAAGTGGATTATTTAAATTATGAATTTCGTCATTAGTTACTTGTTTCAAACTGTGTGTATAGGTAAACTTGATCACTGGGCTCTGTTTCCATTCAAATTCCAACCTTTACTGTTCACAGTAACTGTGTTATGGAGCATCGAATGCAGATTTTACAATAACTGTCCTACCAGATATTATTTCATTAATGTAACTTTTACAGCTTACAGTGTAATGTCCCAATTAGTTTTCTGGGTGAAAGCAGCAATATTTATAAGCCCTTTGGAAATTGAGGCATTATATATTTCATTTGGTGTGTGTGTCTAATGCATTAATGAAAAGTGAATGTTGTTTTAATTAGGTGACTAATCAAGATCGTGTATCTGAAGTTCTCAACAAAGCCATCACCGCGCTCAAATTTGAACCCGAGCGTCCTCAGCAATTTGCTCTAGCACAGATCATTGAATCAAATAAAGGTGAGCAGTGGAAATTGCTTCAATTTAAGTTAAATCTATTTCTGAACAGCATAACAACTGCAAGGGAATTGATATTTTCTTTTGATTTCACCAAAAAGCTGCAGATATCTAAATTTGTATCATTGAACATACCCAAGCATGTTCAGCAGGATTCAACTCTGAGGAATGTAAAGCCAATAAACAACTAATACCTGCACCTAATAAAAGCAAATTATTTCATCAGATTGCCCTAAAGCCAAATCAGAACAAAGAACCACAAATGCTGGAAATCAGAAACTGCTGGAAAAGAACAGCAGCAGTAGCAGCACTTGTAGAGAGAAGTCAGGGGTAGTGTTTAGAGTCCAGTAGCCCTTTTGTAAAACTACCTAAAGCCATATTGAGTGAAGGATGTACATCGGGATTTGGGTGTGGCATTAAATCCTGAATTATTCGCATTGTTAGCACATTGTTCTGCTTTGTTCATTCTTATTTTAACTGGTTATTCCAAAATAAATGTTTCCTGTTGCTGAAATTAATCTGTTCTTCCCCTCTTTTTGGCCCGTGGCTGAGAGACCAGAAACATGGTTGGGGTCACTGCTGTCAAGTTGCAAATCTGTCGCAACCCTCCCCCAACCATTTCCTGGTGAAAAGTAGAAACGAGGTCTCATGGGTTTAATTCTGCTGTGGTGTAAAACTTGCCATCCAGGCTGTGTTAAGCAGAATGCCTTATGAAAATGAAAGGTCCCAATGCCTTTGCAGCATGCTATCCCTGTCAGATTTCACAGAAAAGAAAAATCAGTTCCCTGGACGTAAGTCTCACTGACAAAGCTGGAATTTATTCTGCATCCATCATAGCCCTCAGAAAATGGCCATTCACTGGATCACTAACTCGTGTTTGATTTAGGTGCCCTCAGTGGTGTTAGTTTCATGATTCCAACACAATGCTGAAGGAGAGGATAGCTTTTCTCAGTGTTTTCGCATTGATCACACTGCACCTTTTTGTGTTTGATGCTGGTATCAGCAGAAGTGACCATGTAGCTGCTGGGTCATTCGTGAATCAATTGGGGTTTTGCGTTGTTCTGTAGTAAGGAAAATCTGACATCTTTACCTGGGCTACTGTATGCTGACTCTTCACAGCCTCATATGTGGCCTAATAAAGCCACTCAATTGTACAAACTGTCATGAAGAAGGCATGTGCCATCGGACAGTGAGAGGTTTGAAATGGATTTTAGTCTTGACCAACAATGCTCATCCTGAGAATGGGTCTCAGATATAATGGTTTTCAGTTATTGAGTTTACCTAATTTGGTATAACTCCAAGATTTTCTCTTGTGTTTTGTAATACGTTCTGAATCCTTGCAGTACATTTGTTCTGTTCCTCCCAGCCATTGATATTTCCGTATCCAGGAAGCAGTTGGACCTGTGCACAATTAATATGATGAAAACACGTGTGAATAATAATGTGCTTTCCCTCTGCTTTTTCAGTGCTCATACTTCCGGCCGATGCCATCCTGTATTATGCAATGAACAAGAAAGTGAATCATGACTTCATCCTGAGATTCACTGAAAGAAGATCTTCATGTCTATGCAAGTTTTAGCTGTAAGGAACATAATGTTTCATGGGACTCTGTTGGATCTAAAATCTCTGCTCAGTACCAAAAACCCTGCAATATATGAATAAATTACTTTGGCAGTGTTCTACTTTAAATTATTGGACAATTTGGAGAGAGTGACTTGACTTCAGACAATTGCTTAACATTAACTTTTGAGTCCAGTGCTTGTTTGTCCTTTTCAAACATCTTGCACATCAGCTATTTTTTCTGGAATGCTGGAGAATTGAACCCTGCCACCGGTCTTCTATGAACATCACAGTCATGTATCAATTGGTTGGATGAGAAAAAGAATCGTTTACGTATCAATCTTGTTGACCAATTGTGATTGAATTTGCTTGGGTTCCTCAATGGTTGTTTGGTTAAAAAGCAAACCAGCCATTTGTTCAGCCAATGGCAGGATGATGAATACTTCAACTGAAGTGTTTGGTTTGGCCTTTAAACTCTTCAGCACTCCATTCCTGCCTTCAATATTTTTATTTCTCCAGTGGTTTAAACTAATTTGGACAGAATGCCATTGACATGCCTTCAACAAAGGGTAACTACCAGAAATAATAGAGTTGTTTATTACTGCCAGTCATATTGCACTTGTTTGAGACCTTAACTGTTTTTACTTAATGTTCAATTTTACAACAATTTAACATAAAATTATTGTGTCATAGTGGGACATATGAGTGAGACTGTGTGAGTGAGAGTCAGAGTAAGCGATGTGTGAGTGAGACTGTGAGTGTGTGTAAGAGTGAGACTGTGAAGTTAGAGTAAGACTGTACGTGTGAGTGAGACTGAATGACAGTCAGTGTGAGACTGTGTGAGTGATACTGAGAGTTTCTGTGTGAGTGGGTGTGAGAGAGTGGGACTGTATGAAGTCAGAGTGAGACTGTGAGTGAGAGCATGTGTGCGAGTGAGACTGTGAGAGAGAGAGTCAGAGTTAGATTGAGAGAGAGAGAGAGAGACTAGGGATTTGTATGTGAATGAAACCGTGCATTTGTGAGAGTGAGACCATATGTGTGACTAAGAACATGTGTGAGTGAGAGAGTCTGAGTGGGACTGTGTGTGAGTGGGTCTGTGGGTGAGTGAGTGAGTCTGTGTGTCAGTGAGTCAGAGTGAGACTGAGAGAGAGAGAGTAGGAATTTGTATGTGAATGAGACCATGCATTTGTGAGAGTGAAAACATGTGTGTGACTAAGAACATGTGTGTGAGTGAAAGAGTCTGAGTGGGCCCGTGTGTGAGTGGGCCCGTGTGTGAGTGGGCCCGTGTGTGAGTGAGTCAGAGTGAGACTGAGAGAGAAAGAGTAGGAATTTGTATGTGAATGAGACCGTGCATTTGTGAGAGTGAGGCCATGTGTGTGAATAAGAATGTGTGTGTGAGAGAGTCTGAGAGAGACTGTGTGTGAGTGAGACTGTGTTAGTGAGACTGCGAGTGATCCGATGTGAGTGTGACTGTGAGTGAGAGTTTGAGTGACACAGTGAGATTAATTGAGAATGTATGATTGAGTGTGAGACTGAATATTAGTCAGACTGAATAAGATTGTGTGAGAATGTATGAGTGAGAGAGCATGTGTAATTGAGTGAGTTTGAACAAGACCATGTGTGATTGAGACTGTGAACTCAGAGTGAGATTGTGTATGAGTGAGACTGTGTGAGTGTGAGAGGCAAGGTGTGTGAGAGTGAAATCGTGGGAAGTCAGAGTGATACTGTGTGTTTGAACCTCCAAGTAAGACCGTGTGAGGGTGAGACTGTGTGCGAGTGAGTCTATGTACGGGTGAGACTGCATGCGAGTGAGACAGCGTTATGAGTGAGACTGTGTGTGTGAGACTATGTACGGGTGAGACTGCGTGCGAGTGAGACTGTGCGCAGGTGAGACTCTGTGTGAGTGAGTCTCTGTGTGGGTGAGACTGTGCACTCAAATGAGACTGGCTAAGAGTGTCAGAGACAGCCTGTGTGAGTGAGACTGAGTTGGTGCGTGAGAGTCAAAATTGGGCATGTGTGTTATTGAGCCTGAGTTTGTGCATGTGACACAATGTGAGTGTCTGTGTGGGAGGGAGTCAAATTACATGTGTGAGACTGTGTGAAGTGAGAATGAGACTGTATGTGTGAGACTGAGACCATGTGTGTGAGTGAAAAAGTCAGAGTGAGACTGTGTATGCGTGTGACTGAAGCTGCAAAGTCAGCGTGATACTGTATGAGTGAGAGCGTGTGAGATTAGATTGGATTCCCTACAGTGTGGAAACAGGACCTTTGACCCCACAAGTCCACACTGCCCCTTGAAGCATCCCACCCAGACCCATCCCCCTACAACCCACACACTCCCAAACACTACGGGCAATTTAGCGTGGCCGATCCACCTCACCTGCACATCTTTGGACTGTGGGAGGAAACCGGAGCACCCAGAGGAAACCCACGCAGACACGGGAAGAATGTACAAACTCCACACAGACACTCACCGGAGGCTGGAATCGAACCCGGGTCCCTGGCGCTGTGAGGCTGCAGTGCTAAACACTGAGACACCATGCCACCCTTGAGATTGTGCTTGTGATACTGTGTGAGACTGAGTGTGAATGAGACTGTTTGAGAGTGTGAGGGAAGGGAGTCAGTCCATGTGTGTGAATGAGTCCATACTTGTGAGTGAAACTGAGTGTGAGTGAGGCTGCGTGAAGTGTGAGTCAGACTGACTGAGTGTGTGTGTGAGCGACTATAACAGGCTGAGTGAGAAATTGTGTGTGTAAGTGTGAGACTGCGAATGAAACTGTCAGAGTGTAAGAGTGAGGGAGTGTGTGTATGAGAGGATATATGAGAGTAAAGTGCAAGCCATCTCAGGGGAAAAAAAAACTAACAAACTAACCATTTATCCAGACCATTAGGTGGGATGATGAGTACTTCAGCTGGTTTGTTTGGCTCGGCCTTTAAAGTCTCCAGCCAACCTTTTGTTTCCAGAGGCTTTAACTAATTCTGCATTAAAAACCCATTGATGTTTTTTAACTCACTGCAACTGCAAGAAATAACAGCACTGTTTATTATTGCCAGTGGTATTGCACTTGTTTGAGACTTTAATTAATGCTCAGCTTTATAATGAATTTATTTTGAATGGTTATATTGTGAGATGTGCGTGCGTGTGTAAGAGAATATATATTTGTAAAGTGCAAACCATTTTGGGGATAAAAGGTATTTAAAAGATGTACAGGGGACCAGATCACCTCAGACATGAATACTGTAAGACACTTGTTGTTCCTAGTTTATCTGCTCATGTTCCATTACTCAGACCTGTCATTGTTTCAAGTGGGTCTCATTGGTTAACAGCCAATTTGAAACTCATTCATTGACCTTTTCATCTTCATGCAATCACATCTCACGTGCAGGACAGCGTTGGTTATGTATATTCACTTTTCAAATGGATCCAAAACAAAAATCCATTCAAAGTAGCAAAATATCAGGAATTTTTAACAGTATTTGAGTCTCTGTCAAATTCACATTTGCACGATGTATAAATTAACACCAGGAACAACAAGCACTTTAACATTTCTGGTATTCCTTTCTTCCACAGGCAATGTTCGAGCCTCCTTCCCAATGTGAATCAATGAGCTCTGGTGAGGAAGGGCTTTAGAGAGCTCACCGCCCTGATTTTTGAGAGGTCATATGTATTTTATTTCCTTCTCCTCCTGTAAATCGCTTGGTGCTCGACATAGGATTCACTAATTAGACATTTACACATAACCACTTTAAAATTAAAATGGTTCACCATCGAGGCTATGCCAACAATACCAGCCACAGGTAGAAGAGAAAATCATCTGAGTTCTTTGTCTAAGTTTGTTTCTAAAAATAGTGTTCAGTAAATGTTTTCAATGTTCTTACATTTGTTTTAAATTAAAAAACTTAAATTGCAATCTTTTGTTTCATTCTTTTGAAGTAGAAGACAAATTCTAGGCTGAGGGAGTATACTTCATCTCTAATTAGTGCTGCTTCACTAAATATAACCTCCTATCAGCAATTTGTGTTGAGAGCTCACCTCCACGAACCATGTATCTGGGGCAATTGATAGTCATAATCCTAGAGAGCAAGGCAGGTACCTTGGCATCACACAGGAAATCTCTATTGGGGGGGCAGCTGATGGACAAACTGGTTGAACAAATAATGGCTCTGCCAGGATTGGAACAGTTTGTTTGCAATACGTGGGAAAGGTGCCTCCATTAAAAATGGCCTCTGACATCCGTCTACTCACTTGCATCACTGACCCCATGCCATTTGTAAAATGCAAGCCTCAGTGCAAAGGCCACATTGGTCTTGATGCACTTTCAAAGAATTTCTGTGCAAGACTGTTGAATAATGGTGTTTGCAGTGACTGTCACATCAGCGCTGTGGGGCAACTCGTGCTGGCACAAGCATTGGTGGGACAGATAAAAGAGTTAGCTCCAGGAATAGTGGCTGTACTGTTGTAGTTTTCCTCATCTTTGGATTCTGGGGAAGTATCTGGAAAACTGCCAATGTGACACCCCTATTCAAAAAGAGAGGGAGGCAAAAGGCAGGTAACTTTAGGCCAAACATTTAATGTTGAAAAGGTGTTGGGATCAATCATTAAGGAAATAATAACAGTGCATTTGGAAAGCAATAATCTAATTAAACAGAGTCATCATGACTCCATGAAAGAGAAATCATGTCTGACTATTAGTTTTTTGAAGAATGCTGAACCAGAGCAGTTAGGGGGGAACCAGTACATGTGTTATATTTGGAATTCGAGCAGGCGTTCATCAAGGTACCTCACAAAAGGTTAAGCCTTACAGTAAAAACCATGGTGTTGGAGGTGATAAGTTGACATGGATGGAGAATTGGCTAACAGCCAGGAAGCAGTGAGCAGGGATTAGAGGTTCTTTTCCAACTTGGTGACCTGCGACCAGTGGAGTTTCACAGGGATCAGTACTGGGACGGCAACTGTTTACAACAAATATAAATAACTTGGGGTAATGAAGTGTAAGTACCTGGGCCGAATTTGCAGAAAATGTAAAAAAAAAAGTAGAAAAGTGGGTTGTGAGAGATGTACACACATTTCACATTGAAATATTGATATCTGAATAGACAAAAAGCAAATGCAGTATAATGTGGGAAAATGCAAAGTTGTTAATTTTGGAAGGAAGAACAAAAGAGTTGTTTTATTCAAATGGAGAAAAAAAAGCAGAAATCTGCAATAAAGGCAGTTGAGGTCCTTGTGCACAAAACACAGGAAGTTGGCACACAGATGCAGCAGATAAACACGAAGACGAATCGAATATTGGCCCTTGTCTTACATTCCAACCACTTAAAATGAGGGAGTTGTGCTGGTGGGATACATTTGGACTATGTCAGCAGTTTTTCCTCCCTTATTTAAAAGATATCATTTTACTGGAGGCAGCTCAAAGAAGGTTCACTAGATGATCTCCAATGTGTTGGGATGACCTTATGAGTAAAGGCTAATCAGATTGGGACTCTACTGTCCGGAACTTTTTAAAAAATGAGGATGTGATTTCAGTGAATCGTACAGGATTCTTAAGAGGCCTGACAGGGTAAATGTGGAAAGGATGTTTCCTTCATGGGAGACTATATGTCCAGAAGGTATAGTCCCCAAATAAAAGGTGCCACGTTAGAATTGAATCTGAGAAGTAGCTTTATTGTCACATATACTCAAATGTCACAGATCGGGCCATTTCAGGTACAGAGGTACCCAGGTTAAGATTCTTAAGTACAAATTCTTGGTCAGATTGACAATTAGAAAAATAAAGAAAGAAAAGTTTCAGGATTATTGATCAGAGTAATAAGGGAGAACAATAAGCAAGAAATTCACCGTGATAGTTCACAGGAATAAATTTTAAAATATCAGTAAGAAGTTCAGAATGTCAGTCCTTTTAACCCAGTTCACGCTGGCACCGAGCCTCCAGTCTGAGCCTAAACTCCTGACCATGCCAGGCTTCACTTTGAGCCTCTCGAGGCCGGGAGACTGCTCTGGAATCACCTCAAGGCCAGAAGTCCATGCTAAGGCATGTCAGCCAATGGATCACCTTGCTGGGCCTACACTGAGGCTGGACATTCAGGGCATCACCGAGAAGAAAGAAGCCAAAATAGGGAAAACAAAACAGAAAAGAAATGGCCAGAGTTGACAGGTCCTACTCCTCAGCCTAAGACTGAGGCGAGGAGGAATTTGTTCTGAGACTTAAGAGTCTCTGGTACTCATGGAGTCATTGAGCTCTATAGCACAGAAACAGACCGTCTGGTCCAATTGTCCCTGCCAACCAAATATCCTAAACTGATCTAGTCCGATTTGTCAGCATTTGGCCCATATCCCTCCAAACCCTTCCTATTTATATACCCATCCGCATTCCTTTTAACTGTCATTGTACCCACTTCCACCACTGGAGTCAGGCTCACCGGTCTATAGTTCCCTGGCTTTTTCTTACCACCTGTCTGAAATAATGGCACTGCGTTAGCCAACCTCCAGTCTGCTGGCAACTCGCACATGGTTTTTGATGATATGAATACCTCAGCAAAGGGCCCAGTAATTTACCCGAGCTTCCCACAATGCTCTGGGTTACACTTGATAGGTCCCAGGGACTTATCCACCTTTATACATTTTAAAACCTCCGGCACTTCCTCTGTAATATGGACTGTTTTCAGGACATCACTGTTTATTTCCCCAGGTTCCCTAGCTTCCACGTCCTTCTCCAGGGGAAATACTGATGTGAAATATTCATTTAGTATCTCACCCACCTCCTGCGGTTTCACACACAGACGGCCTTTTTGATCTTTAAAGGGCTCTACTATCTCCCTTGTTACTGTTTTGCCCTTATTATTGTTATAGAATCTCTTTGGATGCTCTTTAACTGCACTTGCCAAAGCCATTCCATGTCCCTTTTTTGCACTCGTGGTTTCCCTCCTAAATATATACTTATTGCCCCTATACTTGTTCAGGGAGTCACTCAATCCCAGCTGTCCAAACCCAATATATGGCTCATTTTTCTTAACCGGACCCTCAATTTCTCTATTCATCCGGCATTCCTGGCACCTCCCAGCCCTACCCTTCACATTATCGTCAACAAACTGTCTCTGGACTCTCCTTAACTATTTTTTAAAGGAGTCCTGATTCCCAATCTTTACCTGCAAATAATCTCTCCCAGTCAAATTTTGAAAGTAAAAACCCTGAAGAAACTGCGGATGCTTAAATTGGAAACAAAAGCTGAAATTGCTGGAAAAGTCTGACAGAATCTGTGGAGAGAAATCAGTGTTTGCGTTTCGGATCGAGTGACACTCCTTCAGAATCTAGGAAGGGTCACTCGACCTGAAACGTTAACTCTGATTTCTCTCAACAGATGCTGCAACACCTGCTGAACTTTACCAGCGATTTCTGTTTTCATAACTTTTGAAAGTTCCTGCCTAATTCCATCAAGATAGGGCTTTTTCCAATTTAATTTTTTGATCAATCTGTCCTTTTCCAGAACTATTTTAAAACTATAGAATTATGATCACTTTCCCAAAGTACTCCCTTACTGTGACCTCA
Organism: Stegostoma tigrinum; assembly: GCF_030684315.1. Taxonomy (NCBI): domain Eukaryota; kingdom Metazoa; phylum Chordata; class Chondrichthyes; order Orectolobiformes; family Stegostomatidae; genus Stegostoma; species Stegostoma tigrinum. The sequence goes on from NW_026728155.1 coordinate 197,210, forward strand.
ATCATTTCACCTGCCTTATTCCCAATAGGTCAAGTTTTTCTCCTTCTCTTGTACATACATCCACATACTGAATAAGAAAGTTTTCTTTCACACATGCAATAAATTCCTTCCCATCCCACCTCTTAACACTGTGCCAGGCCCAGTCTATGTTTGGAAAGTTAAAATCCCCAACCATTAGAAACCTATTATTCTCACAGATATCTGAGAATTCCTTCGATATTTTCTTCTCAATTTCCCGTTGACGACTGGGGGTGACTTTTGTACAATCCCAACAAGATGGTCACCCCTTTCTTATTTCATAGTTCAACCCAAATAATTTCCTTGGGCAAACTCCCAGAAATCCTCCCTAAGTACTCGCTAAGTACAGCCATAATGTTATCCCAAACCAAAATCACCATTCCCCCTCCTCTCTTTCCTCCCCTTAAGTCCCTCGTATTGTCCACTAACAAAACTGTTTAATCCTGCTGTCAAATTTAAGCCCTTTAATAAATTCCCAATATGTGCCAATATTTAACCCCAATCCGGAGGTCTAATTTTGAGTATTAACCTATTTAATCCTTTTTATAAAATCTTACTGATGCTTTCTGAAAGTCTAAACATATTACTTGCATGAGGGAAGCAGCAGGGACCTGAGGGGCAATATTTTCACACAGAGGGTGGATTGCATGTGGAATGAACTGCCAGAGGAAGTGGTACAGACAACTACAGCTGAATTCTGCTTCTACATTTATAAGACATTTGGACAGTTACCCAAAGAGGAAAGCTTCAGAGGGGGATAAAGGCAAATGAGGTTAGTACAGTTTGGGAAACTTGGTCGGCACGGACAAGTTGGACTGAAGGGTCTATTTCTGTGCTGTATAACTCTGTGACTCTAATAAATGCTCTAAGTTGAATGTTTATATTACTACGTTTCATTATTGGAACTAGTAGATTTTCGTGCAATCCTGAAGTGAAAATATTAAAAGCAAACTTGCTTTCAGTAATGTATGTTTCCCATGGCCTGATGTAGATGTTTGCAAAAATCTGAGCTCAGACATGCCCACCAAAAGATTTAACTTGGCTGCAGTGGCAAATGTGATGTGTCCTGTTCTGCAGGGAAACCAGGTAATGGCTTACGTTGTGAAGGTGACCCATGGCAGCTGATATGGGGGATTTTCTCAATAGTTCCAACATGAGGGTATTGATATAATCTCAGCTGCATCACGCTTGGCAGTCATCAGCATAGTTTCAGAACACAAATGGCAGTTTCATTAACGTAAATTGTGGTATTTATCAAATCAGATGATCACAATATGTTTGATAATACCAGTTTCTGCTCATTACTGAATTGCTCAGCAAGGCTCCCTGTCCGTACCACTTTAATATTTTATATAAAGTGGAAATTATTCTTCAAGGTTAGTGGTGGAATTCCGCATCTTATAACTTCTGCATACTGACCTCTGTTTAGAGCATTAGCTAAATCCCTGGTCATGATGCTTTGCTCACAAGATTTTTATCAAAATGTTGTTTGATGCTCATTGCTTTTTCCCTTTTCTAAAAAGGAAAGCTGCATGTTTATTTTTGCAGTGACTGAGCTCTGAGGTGGTGAGGCTGTTTTATCGGAAAATGCATCTAGGACCAAAGCAGGGCGAAGGAAATGTTAGCTGAAATGTTTGCTGAAATGTTAGTTTTGTCGCTTCACAGATGTTGCCTGAGTATTTCCAGCACTTTCTGTTTTCCCCAATTTCCCCACATTCTGATTTCCTGCTTCTGTAGTATTTTGCTTTAATTTCATTTAGGTTGAGTTAGCCTGTGAAATACATGATTAACTGTTACATATTAACAAAAATACTGTCCCAGTAGGATCAAACAGGTTGGAAAACATTAGTCTTTCAACAGCAGACCCTTAACTATTGAAACAGCCATTCTTCATCCCTGTTAAATTTCTGTTGGAATATGCAATTCACAACAAGCAGAATATTCAGTTCTTCACACAGGGTTGGTTTGGCCCCTACAGTGATTATGTGTAGTGAATGAAGAATTGAAAACCAAAAGTAATTTGGAAGAGGATTGCATTGTAGCAGCACATATTGTACATTTCCGCAGAGATAGCTAAAACAGTTGGAGCAGCAAACAACATATTTTCTGATGAAGGCTTGAAACGTAAATAGGATTAAATGCAGCTAAGTCAGGCTCCACATGGTTTACATAGAACATGGAACATTACAGCACAGTACAGGCCCTTCGGCCCTCGATGTTTGTCTCTGTCCTGTCCACAGTTAGTTGCTATTGAAATATACTGCATGGAAAAAAAGACTAATAGTCCAGGAGTCTGCAGCATGTTCTAAACAGTTTAGTTTCCTGGATGACCTCCTGATGTTTACCTTTAGAATCCCAAATTGGTCCTGTGGGAATTGTGGTACTGTCAACTAGACTGAGAACTGGAAAATACATCTTTTCAGTTTCTAACAGAATGTAGGAACACGAGTGAGCTAGTCAGACCCCTCAGCCTGCTCTGTCATTCAATTAGAACATGTTTCATCATCTACAATAAAGCTCCATTATCCCTTGATGCCATCAGTGTACAAACATCTTTCCATTTTTGTCTTGAGTGTGCTTAATGTCTGAGCTTCCGTAACACACTGTGGTATAGAATTCTAAAAATTCAGCAAGCTTTGAGTGAAGAAATTCTTCATACCTTGGTCTTAAATGGCCCATCTCTTATTCTGAGATTATATCCTCTGCCTTTAGCCTTGCCAGCTGGAAGAAACATTTTATCTGCATGCATGCTGACAATCTCCATGAGATTTGTATTCGTTTCAATAAGATCTCCAAGCATTCATCGAAACACGAGAGAATATTTATTTTGAGTCATTCATGGGATGAGGGCATCGCTGGTGAGACCAGCATTTATTGCCCATCCCAAATTGCCCAGAGGACAATAAAGAGTCAACCACATTGCTGTGGGTCTGGAGTCACGTGAAGGCCAGACCAGGTAAGGATGGCAGTTTCCTTCCCCAAAGAACATTAGTGAGCCAGAATCATTTTCCCAACAATTAACAATGGATTCGTAGACATCATTAGATCCTCAATTCAAGATTTTTATCGAAATCAAGTTCCACCATCTGCCATGCGCATGGTAGGATTTGAACTGGGCTCCCCAGAACATTACCTGGGACTGTTGGTTAATAGTTCAGCAATAATACCCACTAGGCCTTCACCTCCCCCAGGGAGGTCAGCTTCCTCAATCTATCCTCATAAGACACACACACCATCACGAGAATTAGTCTGCTGATCCTTCATTGCACTGTCTCTACTTATCTTTTGTTGGAGAAGGAGCCCAAAACTGTGCACAGTACAGTCTCACCAATGCCCAAAACAGTTGCAGCAAGATGCCTCAAGTCCTGTGCTTAAATCCCATTGTGATAAGGGCCAATGGTTTATCTTCCCAACAGCTTGCTGTACCTGCTGCTCACTGGAAGGCTCAAGATAGCCAGGTCCTTACAGACAGCAACACTTCTCAACCTTTCACTATTTAAGAAAGGCTCTGTCTTTCATTTTCCCTCATTCTAAAGTGGAAAATTTCACATTACATTCCAATTGCCGTGTCCTTACCAAGTCACATAAACTGTCCAAATCCCATTCAGATTCCCTTCTCAACTTCACTTAGAAGCATTAATATAAAAGTAATCCAACTTCAAATGGCTGTGTGGATATACTACACTGTGGCTCTTTGTGACAGATGTAAGTAAATCTGTGTTGGTTTTATGCAACCTTTCGATGCCATATACCAGAGCCAGTCCTAAGAAGATCAGTGTTCTGCCTATTTGATGCTGATACAAATGGAATCACACTTACAGCCACTAGGAAAGCCACAACTCTCCAACTTTCCAGTTCAACAACCCCAGCCTGTTTCAATCCCTTTGGGAATGGCACCACCTCATAAAAATTGACATCAGACTATTAAAATATTGTACGGGTAAAGTCTTGCAATGAAAATTTGGCAGAATGAAACAGTTAATGGTCTGTAGTGTTGGCTGGTCAGAGAAAGCTTCAAGTGAACCAGGTAACTCAATACAGTATGGAAGTAGGCTATTCGGCCCATCGACTGTACACCGACATTCTGAAGATCCCTGAACCACCTGCATTGCCCATGTCCACACCACCTAACTTGCATATCTTTGGAGGAAACTGGAGCACCCAGAGGAAACCCACACAGACAGGAGAAGAATGTGCAAACTTCACACAGTCACCTGAGGCCGGAATCAAACCTCAGTCCTTTTCCGACACCATATTGATATCCACTTACTTCTTGATAAACCTAACTAAAATGTTCAGGGAAATCATAACACAGTTCTGGAGCAGGTGGAGTTTGAACGCAGCACTCCAGGCTCAGAATTAAGGACACTACCACCATGGTTTCACTTTCTGATCGACAATGTAAGTAGCTAAAGGCACAACAATAAAACAAATCATCTTAAACTTGAAGGGATTGTGCACTTTGGGATTAATCACGAACTTGTGAAAATGTAAAGTTTCTCAGTGACTTTGTGTACAATGCAACTAGTTAATCCTTGGAAATTGACCTACGGTCGTATGTCAGAGCTAGTTTAATGCCTGCATTTCGAAGTTGCAATGCAGTTCAAACTGTTTTTTGCCTGTCAATGTTCCAAAGCCGGAATTGATGTAATCACAGGAGGGGAACTCTTGCAGTTTGTAAGAGAGGGGAAACTGGAAATAGGAAATTTTCAAAATCAATATGATCAGTTCTTTAAAAATACATTTAAACCTAATTTGAATGGGAAGCCAAAAATTCCAGCTGTAAATTTAATGCAAGCACTAAGAAGTCGCAGGCAGCAATATTAGACAGTTATGAAATGAAAATTACAATTGATGAGCTTTCCATTTCAAACTGTTTGAAGATATTTCTCTGATAGGCATAGGTAATGGAGAACTAGTGGATGTGGTACATATGGATATTCAGAAGGATTTTCCAAGAGATCGCACAGTGAGTTAGGAAATTGAAGCAAAGGGTGTAGGGAGGAACATATGCAAACTGAAAAGTGAAAGTTAGGTTTCCCTTCATTTGCAGGGTATTGGAATACAGCAATAATGATGTCTTGCAGCAGTTCCATAGAATGTCGGTGAGACGGTACTTGAAGTATTGTGTCCAGTTTGCTGAGAAAGAATATACTGAACAATGAGGAAATGCAGTGGGTATTCTCGAGATTACTCCCACAGATGGCAAAATTGTCTGATCAGAAAACTCATTCTGTGTTCTCCAAGTTTAAAAGAGTGAGAGTGATCACAGTGAAACTGAGAAAATTCACACAGACGGGACTGACTAACACAGGGACATGGAGAACAGCAAGCAGGTGAGATGAGGGAGAATCCGAAAATATTCCACATGTACATCAAGTGGAATGGAATAATCAGGGAACAAATAGGGCCCACCAGAAACAAAGGGACAATGTGTGTGTGAAGCTGGAGAACCATGATAGATGAGTATTTCATGCCTGTTTTAATTGGGAGAAGGAGGATTCGGGGACAGAATTCAAGAAGATGAACTGTGAAGCCCTTTAGCAGATGGATATATGATGCAAGCAGTGATTGATGGTTTTGGCAGGTATAAAATTGTACAAATCCCCGAACCTGGCTGATTTGCAACAGAGGAAGCTGTCGGAGACAGGAGAGGGAAACCCCGATCCAGATTTATAAGAATCGCCGCAGGGAGGCATCAGAGGATTGGAGAACAGTTAGTGTAGTACCTCTTTACAGGAAGGTGTGCAGAGATAGACTGGGCAATAATAGACCAGTGAGTATCAGATCAGTGTTAGGGAAACAGTGGGAGAAAATAGGAAAGCAAAAAAAAAATGTTCTGCATTTAGAGAGACAAGGTTTGATCAGGGATAGTCAGGACGACTTTATTAGCGGGAAGTCATGCCTAACAAATTTCATTGATTTCTTTCAAGATGATCACTTATATGGTTTTTCAGCAAGGCCTTTTGACAAAGCCCCACATGGGAAACTGATAAAGAAAGTAAAACGCAATGGTATCAATGGTAATTTGGCAAGTCACATTCAAAATTGTCTTAATGGCAGGAGTCAGGGGATGGTGTGAGAAGGCTATTTATATTACTAGAGACCAGGTCCTTGATGAGCCATATCTTGAACATTGTGCAGTATTGTATGCAGTTTTGGTCTCCTTGCCTCATTAAGGATAAACCTTATATTGAGGGAGCACAGCGAAGGATGACCAGACTGATGGTGTTTTGGCTTTCATTAACAGGGGGATTGAGTTTAAGAGTCGTGAGATCTTGTTGCAGCTCTATAAAACTTTGGTTAGACCGCACTTGGAATACTGCGTCC